>NW_024883079.1:0-140439 GCF_019059575.1 Amphibalanus amphitrite | reverse complement strand
ATCACTGAGACGTGTGCCACATATGTACTGCATGTAACTGCGGACTGATGACTGATGAGGGTACATCCTAGGTCGGCGGCACGGTACCGAATCACGTCTACCCGGACGCGTGCCACTACCAGAGTGGCGAATTCAGCTGGGAACTCTAGCGCCGTTCGGCGTGTGAACCCTCCATTAAAGTACCACCGTCCTGTGTGGTTAACTCGGGAACATGGAGAGGACTCAGCGATCCATCATAGGTGGATTCAGGCCAGTCCACCGCGTGATGTGCCGTGCCTTCATTACCAGCTAATTCGGTGAGAAAGTGTGCGTTTTCTAAATTGATGACTTCAGTCGCATATTGTCGGTGCCAAAATAGGTTAGGTGTGAAAGTGAACGCTGCTGATTGAAACTTTCTTATGGAAATAAAATCATTTCCTATCGATAGATGGTCACCCATACAAAGTTACATGCCGAGATGATACGACTTAGATCTATTTTGAATAAATTACCCTCATTTACAATTAAAAGATATAATTGGTTACAATGGTATCAGACAAAAGACGGCACAAAAAAACCCTAGGAGTACGGAAGCACAATTCGTAAATGGTCTTTTGCTCGCTTATAGGTATCGCAAATCAAACTAATCATTATATTAATGCTCTTCGATAAGACCGTAAATTTGATCCTCCGCATCCTCGCCAGCTTCGAGCAACATTCAATGCTCAACGCTTTAATGTAAAGAAGGTCATATTCTACCTTTAAAAGGTAGATGTATAGGGCCTTGAGTAAATCGAGCTTCTCTTCTGTAACTACATATATCGAATATTTGTATCAGGAAACGTCTTCCAAAGGCTTCTTTTATGGATTGGGGTTGAGGTTGAGGTTAACCCACACACTCACGTTTCGACCGCCACTACCAGCAGCTCCCGCTCGGTTTCGACGCTCCCGTCCAGCTATGACCGTCACGCACACTCACGCACACACGCACACACGGTCCGACGGTACCGCTGGGCCGCCCGCAGCTCTGTCCGAGCTGGCTGCAGCTCCACGGCGGCGAGCTGAGGCTGTCACAGCTCTGTGTCGACTGACGGCCACATTCCCAGCTGTGGCCGCGCATGGTACGCCACAACTCGGCCACTATTCGGCCGTGGATGAGCGTGACGGATCCAGAGGCGTACCGAGCTCGCGTCCAGCTCTCTGGGCGGGGAGAACTCGCGCGGTGTTCCTTATGAGCTGAGCTGAGACGGTGAGGGTCTAGCGACCTACCCTGATGGTTTCTGGTCAATTTAGACACCTGCCCTGCTCCAAGACGGTCCCGGGACTATCACCCCATGCGTGACGCTCCTGGCGCCGCCTGCGTCAGGGGCGTCACCGGTCACGGCTGGCTGCCTCCCGGGCCGTGTGACATTGGTGGTGGGATCAGCGGCGGGCGGGGCGGCGGGGGTGCACGGTCCCTCCCCCCACCACGCCCCAGCACGGCCCGGGAGCTGCGCAGCATACCGAGCTCGCCGCGGCCTCCTGCAAGGCTCCGTAATATTGTTCACTTCCTTCTCCTGTCAGACCGGCTCGGCGGACCGTGAATGGACTGCCGCTACCGTGCGGGGGCTGGGGAAGGTACTGCAATGCAGGCGCACTGAAAGTTTGGGAGAGAAAAAAAATTGCGCATTCTGAGAGGGAATTTAAATGCGTGCCACGGTCTTCCGCAGGGAGATGGAGTGACGCAAGAGATGCTAGGCATCACAGCATACATCCTCAAAGAGTTATGCTCGGAGTGGAGAAGTAAAGACGTGCCTGTCACGTTGCGCCTCATTAACAGGTTAATGACGCTCCTGGGGCACTGAACCGTCGGCAAAGATTAACCTCGTCTCACGGGCGGGGCTGAGATTTGTTATAGACGTTAGGCAAATTATAGGGCAGGGATATGCAGGGACGCAATGTCTACAATTCCCTCTCATTTGCATAATTAGGTGCATCATTATACATTTGTATGCGTCGAGCTATTAATGTGTCATTCATGCATCATCCGTGTTTTTAACTGCGCCAGGCTATCCGTGGGCTTTTTTGCAAAAAAAGTGCGGCTTTAAACTTCCTCACTGCAATTTTATGGCATTAGGTCATTCGATACAGTCTAAACGAATGTGCTGATAATCATCCGGGTTTGTTAAATGTGCAATTACTGCACCTTTGCTCGTCATTACAGGATGCTTTTTGCCTAACATTGCAAATGAATCCAGAAATGTGCATCAGCACGGTTTTTGTTTCAGGGTGCCGTTTGATTGAACAATATCTGACGCATCTCAGGCTTGACACACCAGCTCGTCGGTGTATGTTGCTATGGCGCCTTCGGATATGGATTTGTTATGAAGAGGATGTTATGTAGTATGTATGTTGTTATGTAGTATGTCGGGGCCTTCACATGTCCTGAAACACTTGAAACAGCAGTCTCTGGGCGGTAAAGAGCTCGTTGTAGCCATTGTTGCAGGATGCATTGTTTGTCTATCTCTTCGCGGTAAAAATAGGGATGCTGCATACTTCAAGGCGGAGTATTACATCCGACAAACGAGGACAGTCAACGAAACATTCTCGATATTTCCCTTCCAGTAACTAGAATTTGTTATTCATTTTTTGTTGTTCTCACTCATCTTCCTTCAGCTACTTTCCTCGTTCACAATATTCTTCCTCGCTGCTGACGGTGGCTGAAATTTCCCGAGTCCTTCTCCCACCCGCACCCTCCCCTCCCCCCCCACCCCGCAGGCTCCAGCCAGCCTCGTCGATCCAGCATCGATCGAACCACCGCCGCGCCGCCGCCGCCGCCGACGACGGTACCGACGCCACGCCGGGTCGGTCAGCTGCGGCCGCCGCACCAATGCCGACCATGGCGGCGGCGGCGGCGGTGCGGGCGCTGGCGGTGGTGACCTGCCTCCTCCCCGGCCTGGCCGGAGGGGTGAGCCGGTCCTCCGACTGTCAGGAAGACTTCCTCATCCGCGACGGCACCATCATCCGAACGGTGGACTCGCGCCGGCGTGGAGCCACTTTCCTAAATAACACGGAGGTAACGGAGACGTCACACTGCCTGGAGGCGTGCTGTGACCGAGCGCACTGCAACGCCGCCATCTACGACCAAAAGGTGAGCAATGTGAACGGGTCTTCAACGGTGGGAGGACATTGTTGGGAGATCTGCGCCCAGAGAGTAACTTTTGTAGTGATTTATCGTCATGAAGGGTCAATGAGCTTAGTTCATGGATACCTTCCCGGCTAGTATGTAGCTTACATAGAGGTTACTTTGCATGCCTGAGCACTTGACAATAACAAGCGTCGCAGAAACTTTTTTAACATTAACCCGCGTAGATATTTGTACCTCGATGCGATCTTTTTGTCATACTAAATGCCACTGCTGTTTTGCCGATTTGATTTCTGTTTAACTCGGTGACTGCACCATGGAGCTCATATAGCCCCCTCCCATCTCCCCACCCCACCCCACCCCACACCAAATGGGCTCAGGAGTCCCACGCCGTCAGCGCAGCCCGCTCCCATTGCCGCTGTGCGTGAGTAAATTCACGGCTCACTGAGTCGACACTTCACGAACTCACGACTCACGCGCCTCCGGTCACGGAGAGAGTCAGAGAGAGTCAGGTCAACTCAAATGACCCCGATCGAGTTCTGAGGTGGCGAGGAATCGTTTAGCGACTGCAGAATCGCTATTTGTAGTTATTGGAAAGCGCCGAGGCTGGTGGCTGACTGCTCATGTTTTTTTTTATTGAGCTATTTCTGCAGCATATACACGAGTAAGTGCTTGACAGTCTGCCGTGCACATGCCATCCAAGAAGTCTGATACGATTTTTATGGTTTGCCAGCCTTAGTCCTTACCGTTGCACCGTGACTGTAATCGGGGCTCAAGAGGCTTTGGTGGTTTTTGGTGGGATTGAATGCGGCAGATAAGGAACCAAAGGCTCAGGCCTCAGATGGCTTGATGGAAGGACGGCTGTCCTGAGAGAGGAGAGAGAGAGAGAGAGAGAGAGAGAGAGAGAGAGAGAGAGAGAGAGAGAGGAGAGAGAGGGATGGAGAGAGAGAGAGGAGGGAGGGAGGGAGGGAGAGGGAGAGAGGAGGGAGGGAGGGAGAAGAGTAGATGTGCTTTTTGTGGGGTTGCAGCCAGCGTGGGAAGGTGCCAGTTGTTGGAAGGCGCGGCAGTGACCGTCGCAGAGACAGGGATGGATCAGACGCAGCGCGGAGAACGGCTGGATGGAACGGAACGAAAAACAAAAACGTTGGGAGGTGTGTTCTGATGGAAAAGAGAAACGCAGCGAATGTGATTAAATGAGTTATCGCATGCAGTTTTCCTTATGTGTAACCGTGCGCACAGCAAGCCGTTGCTTGGGGTCTCTAAAAGATATGACCGTGACCGTCCACAACAACAAGGAACGGGTGCATTACTTGTGAAAAAAAAAACTACCCTTACCTGCTTTTGACCTCAAGGCTCAACCTTCAAATTGCAACGTCACTACGTCGAAGTAAATGCGGCTGATAATTAAAAGATTTCCCAGATAAAATGCTGCATACAAACCGCTCGATTAGCTTTATGACCCGAAAACGACTGTCAGGCCGAGGACCGTAGTGAGAGTGACCAAATGACTCAGGCGCGACAACATGCCTACAGGAGGAACATATCTTATGCGTTCCTTATGCGCAAGCCCACAAGTAAGCAGAAAGCACTTACATGGCTATTTGACGCTTCTGGTTTATGATCTAATAATGTGCCATCTTTCTCACGAATAGCTCCACCAGAAGTCCGTCGTATCTGGATATCAGTTTCGGACTCCGTTCGCGGCAGACCGCTCAAACGTCGCCCCCGGTAATGACCTGTCGCTCACGTGAGCCTCGCTCCCGAGAGGTCGGCGCCGCCGCCAGCGGCTAATGCATTTCAAGGACCTCTGGGAGCGGGAAGGTCAGCACTGTCGCATCATTTCATACAGGTCACACACACGTGCAGTCCCCTGGCCAATGGTCCACCATGCCAGTGACGAATACCAGAGGTCACTGCGCGGTCACCAGTTGAGGTTGGTTAGAGGTCATGGGGTCATCGGAGGTCACCCCCATGCGGTAGCGGCCAGCCAACAGCCGCGCGTCCATCCACGCCGGTCCGACTGGGGACCATGCTGGGCTGTTCCATCAAAGGTCAAAGGTCAACGTGATTGGACGTTGTTGACTGCCCGCGGCCGCGCTGGCTATTTGATACAGGAGGGATGGGACCCTGGCAGGGTCAGAGCACCACCTATGTGGGGGAATGACGGAGGGTCGATGTCTGTTCAGAAGGGTCGAAGGGGCGTTGTTGGCTGGAAAGCAAGGGGCGGCCTGTTGGTTATGGATGTTGAGAACGAGTTGAAATTTCGGCAGAGTGGTCGACCTGCATTCTGCAATGCCGGAAGCCGGAAGAGTTTCAATCTGGTCAGAGGAACGGTGGTAAACAGCAGTGATTTAATCATATGAGAAGCCTACTTCCCACCACTGACTAACCTGCCCCATTGTGTTCCTCTCTATCTTTCCAGACGGGTAGCTGCTTCCTGTTCGACTGCGGCCCGCCGGACGACTACCGGTGTCTGTTCACCTCTCACACACAGTTTGTGAGCGGCACTCTGCGCGGCAGCCGCGCTCAGTTCGAGCTCACTCAGTGGGGATCGCAGAGCCAGCATGCCGCCGAGCTGCACAACCTCAAGTGGGTGGCCGCAGCGTCCCGGGGGGGGGGGGGAGGAGGGGAGACGGGAGGCGGAGAAGCTGGTCATGTGTACTTTATCAGACTAAAATGGGATAGCTGGATGAATAATTAGCAAATTCTGGGAGATAACTAGAATAGCTCAAGCTGAGCTCAAGAAGTTTATAAGCTTTGACTTAAAAAAAAATTAGTACCTATATAGGAATAGTGCAGGGCTTGTTTTTAGAATAACTTATCTTTGTTTTGAGTGCAATGAAGTTTCCGGGAATCTGACCGGAGGTTCACTTATGTCTGAAACATTTAAAAACGAAATTAGCCTTTACGGCATCCTCTCACGTTACGCATCCGCACACTATCCCCTAATTTGAGTGACGCCCGCGCCACCCACCATCAATAAACTAACGCCACGGACTCGCCTCCAGGCACACCGATAAAGCCAGCGCCAGAAGGGGGACGAACACCAGAAGACCCTGGAGCGACCACTCAAGGAGATTATTCATGCACCGGCCACCTCGCCTAGTCCGGGCACTAAAGGTCAGTGCTGACCCCTATCCCTCCCCCAGCAGGGAAAGTGCTCCCTAACCCAATCTGATAGTGTGCCCCAGAGCTGGCGGAACTCTCAGTGGCCACAGGAACCCTGAACACCAATTACAGCTGGTCGCAGGGCCAGGACAATTTCGGAGAAGGTCGCTGGGATGCTGCCTGGCTCGCTCACGGGGTATATGGACGGCCGCACCGCGGCGGGGCGCTGGACGGACCTCCAGTTATTGAACTCATTCCGGACGCGTCGGCCAGTGCGGCGCTCGTTGTTGGTCGTCTCATATTGGAGCGGGATCGGTTGGATTGGGATGCGATGGGCTTACGGAGACGCGATGGTAGGGCAATGGGGACTGTTGTTTTTTAACCCTCGCCCTGGCAGGGCATTTTTCATAACACGGCCTGGCAGGGGGGGGGGGTCGATGCGACCGCCCCCCCCTCGCGATTGGCTCCTATGGCACCTAGAAACACCAATTTGGTAGGTAGGTGGGCCCCCTGGAGTTCTCGCCCCTGTGCAAATTTGGTTTGCTCTAGGTCAATATTTAGAGGGGTTTTGGGGGGTATAGATGTAAAAATTTCGCTAAAAACAGGTCAAAAGTTTTTCGCTTATAACTTTTGATCTAATTAAGATAGAGCAAAAGAAAAGCATCAGTGAACTCAGCACGTCAAGGCTCGTCGAATGATATACTTTTTAGCTTTTAGCTTTAAGTGTACTTAAAGTTTTTCTTAAATTTTAAGTAAACTTAAATTAATAAATTAAGTTAAAGTTAACCAAATTGCATCATATCGCATATCATTCGATTCGGCTGATCACCAGGAACACAATGATATCATTTTTTTAAGCTCTAGCAGCATTATGTGCCAAGTTATTGGCAAAAACGTCATTTGACCTCAGTTGACCTCATTTGACCTGACCCATGGATAAGTACACCAAACAAAGAAGCACCAAGTGACCTGCTGTTAAGTACTGTGGTTTCAAAGCACAAAAGTGATAGAACGAAGCGGATATCTCCAGTTTTTTTTCCGAATTTAGTATTTTCCCATAGGCTTAACATTACGACGTAATGACCTCTAACTGACCTCAGGTCAGTGACCTCAAAAAACCCGAACTATATGTTATACAAATCGGTTGAACTTAGCACATCCTGAAAGTTTGAAGGAAATCAGTGCAAAACTGTGAGTTGGACAGGTGCAAAAAGAAATTGAAATTTGACCATGACCTTGTACCGTTTTTTCTGACCTGGTGACCTGACCCAAGGTCACCCGGACCTGAAATTTTCAGGTCATATGTAAAAAGGTTGCCCCATAGGCTGTGCCAAATTTGGCGGCGCTGTGCGCCGCCGTTTTTACGCTATCTTCGAAAAACCTTAGGGGGGGTCGCATCGACCCCCCCCCCCCCTGCCAGGGCGAGGGTTAAAATTATTTTTTTTACGGAAGGACTACGGGACGGTAAAAGAAGGAAGTTCTAGCCAGTCAGTGGGCAAGAAGGCAATTTGTTTAATAGGAGGTCGGTTTGTGGAACGACAGAAGGAATTTTGCGGCGTGCAGACGGAGAATTATTAGAGATGATTTTAAAAGATGCTAGGTCCGTAGGCTGGATCGGTGGACGGTATAGAAAGAAATTAAACAGACCTTCAATTACCCTTACTGCCTTCTGTCTTATGACCATCATTGCTGGGCGTGGAGCGGTCATACTGTGTGAGACGTCAGCAGCAGGACGGCACTCCGACCCGGTCAGTGACCTCTGGAGGTCACGATGGTCCCACGGTGGTCCCACGGTGGTCCGCCGGGACCACTCAGAGGTCACAGCGCCACCACGGTCCCCGTCAATCACACGGGGTCACACGGCTATCACAACGTCTGCCCGGTCCGGGCGATCAGTGGAGCCACTGGGGTCACGGACATCCTCGAGGTTACGATGGGTCAGTGCAGGTCATGGGACCGTCCAGTGGTGGACCAGGAGCTCCCAGGAGCGGCAGTGGCTCCCGCGGCCGGTCGACGGGCCCAGACCTGACCCCTGCCCTCTGCTGACCGGGGACTGACCGATGGATGCCTCAGTGGTCACCACATGGTCCCAGGGTGACTGGATGGCGGATAGTTACTTCTACCAATTGAGCAAGTGGTAGCCATACTGCCATCGATGCAGACAGATCGATAAGGCCAAGACATGTAGCCTTTACTTTAGGGATTTTACTCAAGCGGCCATGGATGTGCGTGCCATTAGTCATCTTTCTTTTTCTGAACCTCTCTCTCCCTCTCTCTCTCTCTCTCTCTCTCCCTCTCTCTTTCTGTCTATGTCTCTCTCCTCCCCTCTCTTAGACATTTCGTCGTTTACCGATACTTTCCCTTTTACCGACAGTGCACTCTGTGAACCAAACCTTCATATGACTCGTCCCCTGCGTCTGCTGTCCCCACGGCTTCCGCTCAGTGGGGAAAACACGTATCATTAGCCACCTCTGTGCTCGTAAACGAAATCACTCCCCGGCACTTTCGCTTCTCTGAGTCGAGTTTAACCACGTGAAAACAATGCTGGACCCGGGGAGGGGAATGACTGGCCGGCGATCACCGGCACCGGACGGGGGTCTGTCGGAGTAGTAGCTCTGAATGGACCGTGATGATCCGATGGGTGGCAGGTGGCAGTCTTCGTTCGCCAATCAGCCCGGTTAGCTCGGCAGGCTGTCCAGTGAGCCAGGGTGTTCGTGGAGGCCGATTGGATTACGTGACGGCACCGCGCACCATCTGCTGCGTGTACCGGAGTGTGCCCCGAGGCTCATGTCGCGTTAGTGGGGTGGAGCGGAGTGGTGTCACCAGGCAGGCTTGGGAGCTATTCGCTTCATAGATAGTTGGAACCCTCTTTTTTCGTCCCTTTTGCATTCTTTCATATTTTCTTACAGTTATGCATCATCCCCATTTCTGCTCTTTCTCTCTTCTCTCTTTCTCTCTTTCTCTCTTTCTCTCTCTCTCTCTCTCTCTCTCTCTCTCTCTCTCTCTCTCTCTCTCTCTCTCTCTCTCTTCTCTTTCTCTCTTTCTCTCTTTCTCTCTCTCCCCCTCTCTCTCTCTCTTCTCTCTTCTCTTTTCTCTTTTTTCTCTTTCTCTCTTTCTCTCTCTCTCTCTCTCTCTCTCTCTCTCTCTCTCTCTCTCTCTCTCTCTCTCTCTCTCTCTCCTCTCTCTCAATCTATCCGTCTCTTGTACCTCCTCTCGTTCCTTCCACTCCATCCCCTCCTCTCTCACGTGCTCTTCATTCCCTCTATCCTCTTCCCCACTCAAAGGACGCCGCATAATAAGCTGTCACGCCCTCATCCAAGTTGTTCCGGACCACGTAATTAACAGGGAAACATGCAGACAGTATTCAAAATAGTCTTTTCTGACAAAAGGACAGCATCTCTCTGAATCTCCGATCGCTCATAGTCAGAAAAATCTATCAGGGAATATTAACACACTCCTACGCTGTGACCTTCACCAAAACTAACAAATAGTCATCGAAGGAACGCTTGTGTGACGGTCTTTCTGCCGGTAGGTATCATATAATCGTGCAGTCACGTTTGGTGATAGCTGCTTGTTTTTAGTTCAAGTCTTTCGAAGGTAACCCGTTATCAAATACTCTCCCTCCCTCTCTCTCTCTCTCTCTCTCTCTCTCTCTCTCTCTCTCTCTCTCTCTCTCTCTCTCTCTCTCTCTCTCTCTCTCTCGGTGCCTCTCCTCTCTCCAGCCAAAGCATAGACAGAGGCGGACTGGAGGATAGAGAGCCCCATTGCTATCCCTCGGCCACTGGGGGTGGAACTGATAGCATGGGTGTGTTCACCACTCGAAACAAGGGCCGCAAACGCGCGGAATACATAGTTGGCCGCGTGCTAAATGCATGTGTTCATTGTTTCAGAGATAAAGGGAGCACATGTAATATTCAGCGCGCGGGCGGTGGCCACTTTCGCGGCCGACTACCACTTTGTTGTAGGTCACCGGAGCGAAGTGAAACGGGCACCGCTGATGATAGGAACTAAATTGAGATTTTATTTATGATATGCCTATCAACACTGGCGGCAGTAAAGGTGGTTTGGTTTAGTTTGTGAGGTGGCAGTGAGTGGTGGGTGATGCTGAGGTTTTAGAAAGGACAGGATGTGAAATATGTATGTTTTAAAAGCAAATTGATAGGTGAAACGTAAAAGTAAACAGGATATATCAGAACAGAAAAAGGTGTAATATAATAGGAAAGTGTAAAGGTAAACACAGAATATCGGACATAGGGCATCGGTGCTATATCACATCATATTGAAGAGCGCACTTCAGCGTGCTCCCTTTCAGTTCATCTTTGTCAGTTCATGTCTATTTTCACACTCAGTTGAGAGGAGCTGGTGACAAACGGGTGTGCTGTGCACTGTCGTGACGTTCAGGTCACAGCCTCTGACCGGCTAATGGCACCTCGTGACCGAAATATTGGCGTCCAAACCGCTAACGATCGAGACGAAAAATCACAACGCGAGAAAGTGATACTTATAGGAAGACCATTTACCTAAACAGAAATGCCCTCAAATGATCAGCACCTTCACTCCCTCGTCTAACCATTTGTTGTCATTTGATTGTCATCAAAATATTAGGAAAGAACCTATTTGAATAATTCGAATGAATTTTTGTGTGTTTTCAGTGGCAAAAATGGCTTTCATGATCAGCTTCTTAGCAGTACCTAATATATGAAATTAAACTGAACATCGACTGCATTGATCCATTCGGGAGCCAATGCAAACAAGTGCCAGCTCTTCCAAGAAAGTTTTCTAAAAATTCCTGCACTTTTTTTTTTTGTTTTGCGACTGTTACACAAGCCCCGCATCTATCGCTGCTTGCTGCCTGCACGTTCACTGTTGTTCACATTCACACCGACACCGGTTGTTGAACAGCCTCCCCTCCGACGGTCGGGCCCGGTCTGCCGGCCACCTGAGACGGACACGATCGGTTCACCCGGCCGGCCCGCTACCGCGCCGTTCGTGACGCTCCGGAGACGAGGCGGCTGGTCGTCAACCGGCTGTGTAAAGGCGAGCTACCATCGGCAAGCGGAGGCCTTAGGGATGGGCCGTTCTCTTTAGTCTATAGATATATGGGCCGTACGAAGGAGTTGAGCTTGAAGGCACATATTTCAATGGATAGGATTTTAATGAGTCGTGAGAGAATATCCAGGTGAAGACACACAAGTTTCGGAAACTATTGCGCTATGAAAACAACCTGCTCTCATAAGCTTGCGGGAAGGGATGACTTACCTGATCTCTTATTATAAAATGAATAACAAATCAGCATGGTGCAACGTTTTGCATCATGCATGCCGGCGCTTTGAAGTTGTAAATGGACTTCGAAACCTTCCATGAAATAGCCGTCTTCCTACGCTGGTTATAACCGATGGTTATTTAATTGCATTAATGCTGGTACTGAGGGCTGAGACATGAGCACTGGGTTATCGCTTCCATCCCGCGTTTAGACTCAGTACTCACCCTGCTAGGGTAGTAGTGGTCCACCACGGGTCCCAGTCCTCCGTCATAGCCAAAGAGGGCTGGTCGACGCAGCTTGGAGGTCATCACTGCAATTCACCTGAAAATAGACACAAAAATTACAACTCAGGCACAGCGATTTTCATTGCAACATGAATCGTCCCCCGAGTAATCTTAGAGAAATCACAAATGCGACCGAATGTATGCACCATGTTTTTTCCGTGTATTTAGATATCATCTAAGCTTGGTGCAGTAAATTATTATGTCGCTTCCCTCCATCGTTCGGTCCACTGCCGTCCTTTCCAGCACTGATAGGTAACGCTTTCCATTTTGTGATACGGTGGTGGATGTGACGGATTGGTCCGCGAGGCTGAGCTAACATTTTGGTACCGTGCTGCGATTGCTTTTTATAGCATTTAACTAAAAGAGAGTGAGTGAGCGATAAAAACGACATCCGCGGAGGGTGATTAACCACTGGGCACTGGAGGTTGAAGATTGGAACAAGACCTTTAAAAGCTTATGACCGTAAAAATAAGTGTTAGCAGCTAATCTCATGCAACACTAAAAATCAATGGTTTTTGTCCTGTGAATATACTCTTGCATAAACAGATGTTAAAAGCTCCAAATGCGAGGAAGTGAAGAAGTTTCAGCAGCAAACAAAGAGGCAATTTTCCAACTTTAGCTTGAATTGTACCTACGCGATCCAATCGCTGAGCCCATGACGGTGAAAAACTATACGGACTACAGTGACATTATCAGTGAACTGTTCAGTGTATTTAATAAGCCACCTCTCGCGCCTTCAAATCTACATATTGTCCGCAGGTGCGGCCTGTTCTCCATATTCCCATCTGGTCCGTCCGTCTCCTGAAGGCCTGTCATACATCACCCCCCCCCCCCCCCCACGCGTTTCGAGTCGCGCTCCCTGGGCCTCCGCCCACACCGCCCGCGCGCACATCTACCTTCTCAGACAGGTGTAACGTAACCACACGCAATATCCGTATTTGCATCACTACACAACACACAGTACACAGCGTGCGTACATAGATTGGGGTTTGTGTCATACGACACAGGTGCGTAGCTTTACATTCATACAGGGATGCGGAGCCATAGCCGGAGGCACAGGTAGTGCGTCTCACGATACAATATTCTCTGAACTAGAGCTGCCGGAGTTGGCACATTTTCCCGGAAGCCAGAGCAGAGGATGCCGGGATATTTTATTCCAGAGCGGAGCCGTAGTCGGTGCCGGAATCGTCTTAGCTTTTAACGTCTCCTTATCCCTGCTTCAGCCCAGACCCCCTCCTCAGAGGCGTAATCCGACAAACATCACAAGTGTTATTTTCCGGAACAGCATGGTGCAACTCTTTCGACTGATCCCTCTCGGCCGTTTTTCCGTCGGCGCTGCGCCGGTTGAGTGCCACACGGAGGAGGCTGTCGACAGCGGTGGAGGCGCTCCTCGACTCCTGCCGTGCCCTAACGGTGTCGGCGCCGTGCCGTGCCGCCGCGCCGACAGTCCGGGTTCAAAAGAGCGCCTGCTCGACCGCGGCCGGGCGTGAGCTGACGCCGCTGGCGCGCGCCGTTAGCCGCGCGCCAGGAAGCGCGCGCCGCGCACCGAGCGCGCCAAATCGGACGCGCGCTCGTGCGCCTCTGAACTTCCTGGTCGGTGACGGTACCAGGTCGACGGTGGGTGAATCGAGGAAAATGGAACCGGGAAATGAAAAATCGATGTGTAGCTGCGTTTTCATGGTTCAGTGCCCTGTGCCGGTGCATCTGCGTAGCAGGTATTTTGGGTCAGACTTGCGGTATCATCACTTCCGAGTTGCAGCTGTTTTTCAAATATAAAATCCCGAAAACACTGTCATTTAACTTGGGCATCAAATACACGAAGGAAATGGAAACAATCACTTCACCATGCACGTCAAAAAGCATGCCGAGACGCTGTGAGTGTGAATGAATTATTGCTCAAATTCCGACAAATCAATCCCGACCGCGAATCTCCTTCGATCGCGGATTCATCTGTAACTCGAAAGGGATCACTCCTGTTGACTCAAACACGAGCTCAAATATCTCTCGTTCAGAGTCTGCAGCACCACCTAAAGTCAGCCCCGGAACGACTCCTTAAAACTGGGACTGCCCCGTCGTAACTAGCCTGGCCTGGCAACTGTGCACTGTAGCGCGGGTGCCGCGTCCCACGCCGAAGTGGTGTGGTGCGCACCCGGGCCGTGGAGAGACAGTTATGTGGCTGGCGCACGGCATGGAGGCGGTCCAAAGTGCCGACCCAAATAGAGTCTATGGCCGAGACGTTGCTTGTTCTCTTAGCCCAGTGCATTTATCTTGCAGTGGAGCTGAGACGTTGAAGATTGCAGACAACGGAAGCGCGGTGGACGGATAGGGTGGGTGGTGAGGTGGATAGAATGGTGGTTTCTATGTAGGTGATGGACAGTGAGGTTATTGCGGGAGGCTCAGACGTGAGATGATTTGGTGAGCACTCGACAAACCGATGGGCGATGATGAGGAGTGTCTGACAGGTCCGGTGATGTGGCGGTACGACGGAGAGCGCGGTGGATGGCAGACGGCATGCTCCGCGGCAAGGTTACTTTGGGAGCGCGCTGAAGGGCGCAGGGCAGTGGGAGGTGCGCAGCAGGTGCTGTGACCGGGCACCATAGTGCTGAGAACGACAGCCGTGCGTTCCCACCGAGTTGGCGGGCGCGGCTCGGTGGCCGCCCCGCGGGACGAGCTGAGGTCACCGAGCGGTCGTGGCACCGACCCTCAGACAGACAGTTCATACAAAATAGATCAGGCGGAGATGTATGGCGTACGGAAGGAGGATGGCGCGCAGATGGTGGGCGACCTTGTGGTGGGCACAGAGGTGAAGGTGGGCAGAAGTGTAGGGGACAGGTGAACTTAAAGTCGACGCACAGAAATGCAAGAAACGGAATAAACACCGGGCCGAGCAAGGTATTCGTATCGTTCGTATATCCCATAGATTGAGACGAACAAAAACAACGCGAAATGGAGGCGCAAGGACGGTCATCAGCTGTAAGAGTAGATAGACATAAATAGAAGCGAGACAGAAAACTGACACGGGCAGGTGCCATATGAAGAACCGAGACACATGGAGACAGACAAAAATAGACCCAGACATTGGAGCTGCTGACGTGCTGTCACTGTGGTGGTCGCCGCCCAGGGGGCAGGGGGGGGGGCCCTGCCCTTCTCCCTGCTCCCTTCCCCAGGACATATCTTCTTATCACTCCGGATGTCATGAGGTCTGTTGATCCTATCACACTCTCCACCCTCCTTGCTCATTTCCAGTGACCTTCAGGCTGACCCTCCCTCCCCTGTCTGTGACCCTCCCTCCTTCCAGCCCCTCCCCTCCAAGAGACGTTATCTTTCTTCCTGCGAATTGACCGGACTCTTTGTTCACCTGTGAGACCTGCCGGCGCGTCTGGGACCATAGCCCGGCCCGCGCCGCCTCCCTTGTCACCACATTCCTCGCCACCTGTGTGTCGCAGTAATTACGTTACAGTTCTTCACCTCAGCTCCGCCCCACCGGTGCCGGCGTGGTTCCCGGGCCATCCGCGCTGCGCTCACGAACCCCGTGCCTGGCGGCGACGGCTCGTTTCCGCTCCAGGGCGTAACAACGTCGTTGGTTCCGCGCGGCAACCCGTGCGCCCTGCCGCGGCGCGGAGCACCGCTCGTGGCGTGGCGGTCGTGGCGCGACTCCGCTCGTGACAAGAAGATCGTGGTACGGTGTTTCGCCCTGTCCTGTGCTTATGTCGATGTTGACAGACTCGGTGCAATGCAGTAGTCGCTACGTTGCGGTCCTTCTTTTGGCATTCTAGGGTAAAGCTGGATGATTTTTTGGCAGCCCATTGCATTAGGAACTTGGCGGTTTCCATATACATCGCTTAGCAGGCGTTTGAGGTATAATTGTTTTGCAAATGATGCGGTCGAAAGGTGCTATTTCTAATCGCTTTGAAATTGAATCTCATTTAGTGACCGATATTTGTTTTTTCTGTGCTTGGCAGATCTGTGCCGGGAAATCCGAATGGGGCATGAATAATACAAATCACGAGCCCTTCGGCGACATCCTAGATGATAGAAGGCCAGTCTATTAGCAGAAAACTGTATCAATGAGGATACAAAGTGCGCTGTTTGTGCCTTTTGGGCTGCCACCCTCCACGCAAGTAGAGTGATTACTTCGCCTTTCTCCTCCCCTCGTATGTCCTTTGCGTCTTTTAAACGATCATCTCGTCTCCACTCGTCACCCTGCGCTTCAGCCAGCGGCCATTGGTCGGGCCACGTCCGCGTTCCGTCTCCGAGCATAAATTGGCCAACGGTTCGCGATACAATACACCTGGCCACGGCGCTGCGAGCCAAGCCAACGCTATCCAGCTGGCGGCGGTGCGAGCCAACCGGACAATCCTCGCGGCTCAGAGCATGAATGGATGCATGGCGAGCGACGACAGATGGTTCGCCACCGAACGCCGGTAGCGACGCGGCGGCACTACCTCTGAAGCCACCGCGGCCGCCGCTGGCGCCGCGCACAGGTTTGCGAAATGCGGCAGCAGGTTGACAAACAGATGTCACGGACCCCGACCGACACAGGCGCCATAGAGAAAAGGACAAAAGGGCGGTAGTGTTTTTGGTGGTGAGGATTTCACTCTGCGGTGGCTTTGTTCGAACGTTTGTTTTGTAGGGGACGGTTAGATACTAGGTCTTACAGATGTCAACAGCAAGCGTTGATAACGTGAAGTCACTGTAGGGAAACTTACGCACTTTGTGTGGCATCATGCTTTTGTTTCACATAGAAACTGAACCGGGACTCCAGCCACGTGAAAGTGATCCGCTGTTGCCGCCTTTCCGGGGCCGTTCAACGAAGCCATATGAGATCCCATCCGGACTGCACTTACGGCTGAAGGGTGAGACGAAACGGATTTACGCCGGAGATGACGAAACCTGTTCATAATTTATCATCAAAGTTGCATCTACCATCATTTATCATTTTAGCCCAAGTTCAGCTATGCAATTATGCAAGACGATACCAGATGGTGGCGTTGGATCGATTTAATCGACAGTGAAAACCGAGCTCCACAATCCGCTGCTGAATACAATACTCCGCACTTCAACCTAAACGCTTTAGTCTCACCGTGGCACCGCGCACTAGCCAGAAACCTCAATGAGTGGCACAGCGATTCTCCCTATCTTATCGACAGCTTATTGCACAAAAGTGGAAAGGTGGCCAACTTTTTTAAAGCCCTATCTTTTCGTGTCCTTCCTCTTTTCTTCGTTTCTCGTTTTACTCTTCTCATTAGCATAAGAGTATGTAAAATGGTGAGCAATATCCGGCCTCCTCCTGCTCCATATATCCCTGACTCCCTCCACTCTGCCCCTCCTCCCTCCCTCTTCCCTCCTCTGCCTTCCCACGGCTCTGAGGAGAGCTGACTAAACTGGCGTCATGGTGGTACTCTCCGCGCCTGAATACGGCCCCGATACACCTGGTCGCCCTCAGCAGACCTACATCAACGCGTGACTTGGCGCATCCAGATCAGCACCGACCAATGCGCGTTTCACACGACCCTGACTGGGACGGTTTCATGCATGATGTGCGCATTTATCGGATGGCTTCTAAAGACGATCGATAGAATCGGGTGGTGAATCGATGAAACGAAGGAAAATGACAAACTGCATATACAGAATGACGCATTTTTGACTGACGAATGATCCTGTTCATCTTTCTGTTAAATGTTAAGAAGATCTTCAATGTGATTCCAATATGGTGATTTTTCGTCACTAAATTTGTAATTAAGACCATCAAAAAATGTGTAAATTAAAATGAAGTAAAAATCCCGATATCAATTTTAAATCAGTAGCATTATGTATGTGGTGACCATTCTGTCCATTACAGAGGCGGATCCAGCTCAGAGTTTTTTTTTTGGGGGGGGGGGGGGGCAAACCATAACAATTTATCGATTCTTTCCATGCATCGTCCATAGGCGTAATGTTAAAATCATGCCGTTTGGCGGGCAAATGCCCATTTTGCCCCCCCCTGGATCCGCCACTGGTCCATTAGACTATACATTCCCGTTATAAAAAACGAAATTCAACGCTTCAGACTTTTTTGCAACATAGGTAGGTAACGGTGATGAATTGAATGTCGCGGCTTTTATGTCAAGCTACTGGATTGATGGCAGTTTTAGGGCCTTGGATCGATGTTTCACGGTGGTTGGACGATATACGATATATTATCATAGCAACAAATCAACCTTCACCACCTAAATATAGTCCGGCAAAGCTAAAAATGAACGAAGTTAAAACCCTTGAGTCACTTTACCCGTGTTTTGATCATAACTAGCAAAAGTATATATTCTGTCTGGAAAGCTATAACGGAAATGTTGTGCGATATGCTGGAGGCAATATGTGTACATAAAGGCACATATTTCAATTGCAGTTGCGCTCTAAATCCGTTTTTTTCGTTAGACTTGTAAGACTATTGTGATTTTTTAACGCTCTTTGCTTTCTGCTCTAACTCACTCAAATCCCGTCTGCACCTAAGTCTGTGCTACATTTTACGCGTCAGTTGCATCGTCCGTGCACTGACCCTACTTATGAATGGCTTTATTTCTTTATTACATGTGTCCGTTGTGCGGGTACAATAAAAACTCAAAAGTGCATATGCATAAACCATCAAAATTTATGAATGACAGCCGCTTTTCTCTAGAGCAGTCCTGGCACCAAAAATATGAAGAACATTAATGCAAGGCTCGCCTTATCTTTGAGATCATTGCACGCACTCTACGCGTGATAATTAAATTTGACTAAACTTAAATTTACAATGTAGATATCCATCTTGACAAATCGTGACAGTTATTTCTTGTCTTTCACATCAACAATGATGACACTTCGGACCGCTATCTTTATCAACAAACGTAAATTTTGAAATGCTGGCAATCGTATAAGAAAAATGTGGTTTAATTGTAGATAGGTACAAGTTTTTATAAGCAATCATTGTAAACTCTACTTGCTTTTACTTATACCTTTATAGGTAAATAATCTCGAATGTTTCCATTTTTAAACAACCCAAAAAGAGTTTTGGCAATAAGTTGACATTGAAAACTGGTACAGGGGTTTCAGCAAATCGAACTGTTTAGATAGCTGTGTAAGCACCAGCTATATTAATTTGCTTTTAGCGCTAGAATAGCATATGTAGATAGCTGTATCCAATGCAGAACACGAGTGCTAACCAAACGATGTGGGGCTTACTTCAGTCAGTCTATTTTCAACTCACTTTATCGTGTTCTTGCTATCTAATAAAGCAGTTGGTGATTGTTTCGATGTAATTCATTTTACCTTTGATTCGGATCGGACCTCAGATAACAATCCAACGTGCACTGAAGTATGTCTTATACGACCATATACAAGCAAAGTTAATTGAAACGATGCCTTCAGCCTGACATTTTCTACATTTCATGACCTCTACCTGTTCATCCATGGTCGGTGTGCAAAACGATGCCTTATGCAAAACGGCCGGCATGCAAACATCCATGCTCAAGTCACAATATAAAGCACATATGATATAATAATGCATAACAAGCACGTTGATACTTTGAACGGCGAACTCAGCACTCAACAGTCAGCACGTAAAACATCCACGAGGCTGCCTACCTGGTGGCATGGGCCAGTAGATCCTTTTGTAGACGCACCACCTCTTCGTTCCTTGTGTAACGCTCTCACCAAAGTATGGTCCGCGTTCGAACGATAGGTGAACTCGGGACTCGGGAGGCAGGCAGTTCAAGTCAGGTCAGGTCAAGTCAGTCAGGTTAGGTTTGATTAGAGCCGGGATTAAAGCTGCAGTTTACAGAGCAAGGTCAGGTCGAGCCTGTCAGGGCTGGGTTAGCGATGGTTGGGGTAGGTCAGGTCGGACAGGGTTGGGGTAAGGTCAGGTCGTGCAGGGTCAGGTCAGGAAGGGTCGGGACAGGGCAAAGTCGGGCCGGTCCGGGTCAAGTCAGAGAGGATCCAGGCTGGTTTAGGTAAGGTCGGGCAGGGTCGGGGCTGGGTTAGGTCAGGTCCGGGGTCGGGCCGGGCCGGGTCGGCAGTCACACCTGCGCACTGTCGAGCGCCGCGCGGTATGGCGAGGAAGAGCCGCGGACCGGCCGCCGCCGTGCCGCCCCGGTCGCGTGTGACGTCATATGTGTGACGTCACACAGGCGGCGATACAGTTGGCTGTGAGCGGGGTGATTGTGGGCGGTACCGGGGAGTGATGCCTGCGAACTGCCGGTTTCTCATTACGGATTTGATGGAGTTAAGGTGAATAACCTGCACAAAGCAGTGCTCGTGTGGAGGCGCAAAGGCTTTTGTTTAGTCTGTCAACGAAGGTCCTATAGACTGTTAAATGTTGGTAGGAAATATTTGGAGGTGATTCCATCACTGGCGGTTCCAGGGGGTCTTTGGGGAAAATGACCTCGCAGGCCACAGCGCCCGAAATCGATGAAAATTTATCGTTCTTTTTCCAGAATAGAAGGAACTCATTAGGAAAACTCATTAGGAAAACTAAAAAGGTTACTGTACAGGGTGATCCAAAAAAATTGGAACCCCTAACTTAAAATGTCTGTAACTCAGAAATTTTTCACTTTATTGATAAATTGCAATCACCATTAGAAAGAGCGTTCAATTCTCTATCAAACCAAGTTGATTGTACTCACTTATTATTATAAATATTGCCCTAGACATATGCCTATAAAATTTGTGTCACGAAACTCAGTGAAACGGTTTTGAACATTCTATGCGCGAACCAGTGATTGACGGTTTGCTGTTCCGACCATGTCGCTTGTTGGAGGTTCATGAATAAAAATAGCTCATTCACGTGCTATTGTAAGGAAAGAAAAGGCTGACGGCCTGCTGGGACCAGTTGTCCCAGAGACTGCTGGCCCGCGCAGTCGGGGCTGTCCCCAAGCAACTGCAGGCCTTCGTGACGGCCCCCGGATCTCGCGTTGAGCACATGCTGTGATGAACTGCGGAAGCTAGGACGCGTGTATCTGTTCTACTGTGTGCTTCGTGTTAACTTTTATGAAATAAAATTGAATTAGGATGTGGTGTTATTCGCAAAAAGACAACAGATAAAGTGCTAACGGATTTCAGCGCATTGTTAACATTTGGCGATTTCGTTTCACTCAGTTTTCTGACTTTCATTCCAAAAGCTAAAAGTGTGCCAATGCTTTACAACATACATACACCAATTTGACGTGATTTTATACATAGAGGATTTATTGCTCTTTCTAATGGTGCCCGCAATTTGTCAATAAAGTGAATACTTTCGGACTTAGAGACATTTTAAGTTAGGGGTTCCAAATTGTTTGAATCGCCCTGTATATAAACTACCTACACAGCAGTGCATGTGAAATAAAAATCTGAGAAATTTTTGGACTTTGCAGAAAATATTTGGGGGTTATGCCCCCGCAACCTCAGAGACTGGCTGTCTGGATTCGCCTATTGGTCCCATAAATTTAGTCTAGTCTGGGAACTCATGTTTCTTTTCAATAGAAACACACCATCCTAACGACTTGTTGATAACATATTAAACATAAACATTCGGATGTATATCTATTTGTGTAAAAAACCACAAAGGCATGAAACAATTTATTTCTCTCTCTCTCTCTCTCCCTCTCTCTCTCTCTCTCTCCTCTCTCTCCCTCTCTCCTCTCCTCTCTCCCTCTCTCTCCACTCTCTCTCTCTCTCTCCTCTCTCTCTTCTCCTCTCCTCCTCTCCTCTCCTTTCCTCTCCTCTCCTCTCCTCTCCTCTCCTCTCCTCTCCTCTCCTCTCCTCTCCTCTCCTCTCCTCTCCTCTCCTCTCCTCTCCTCTCCTCTCTCTCTCTCCCCTCCTCTCCTCTCTCTTTCTCTCTCTCTCTCCCTCGCTCTTTCTCTCTTATCGTCCCACCACGACCAGTGACTATAAAATTTCAATCAAATCAAGCCCATGAGACTTGACGCCTGACGGCAACCTGAAAAAAGGCATTGGACCATACAGATCCTGACGATGTAGATTCGTTTTTCGGACAACGTGCGATGAGATAGCGCTGGGAGCATTGGCGCTCTGAAACGGATAGGCATGAAGTAAAATGTTACGAGAGTGAACAAAATACATCCGACAGCGATGCATGACGCGCTGGCCTCTGACGGGACACGCAGGACCTTGCCGCTGCGTTCCCGCCCGCGCAGTGTCCCATTTCCAGCCGCAGTACAAAGGCTGCCGCCCCCCGTCCAGTCCTGTCACGATGACCTTGCGCTGGGGTCACTCACGCCGTCACGCGGCCGCCGGGTCACGCGCCGTCACACTGTCAGCACGCGCCGCGTGACGACCAATCAGCGCCGCGGCCGTGCCGTGACGTCACCGTGCGCCCCGATTGTGTTCTGATGCGCCGCGTCCTGCGCCACAATGGCCACTGCGTCGGTTCGAGTGCGTTTCGTCAGAGGCCGGCTGGCGTGAGGCTGGGAGCGTGGTTTTTATTTCCGTTTGAACCGTCATGAATGACAGGCAATGGGCGGAGGGGACAAAGGCTTTAATAGGGGCCGGTAAGGAGGTCATTTGAATACTGCCGCAAAAAGGGCATTATTGCAGACCAGCTATCCGGCTGATGAGCTGACTCTATATTATGAGGTTCATACTGTTCATTGATCGTTCGCGTTATAGTTCGGGAATATGTAGATTCGCTTCAGAATTTGGCCAAAGTATGATACGTTGTGCTGAACGTGCATATTGATAAGGCACGTTTTAAAACTAAAACTTCAATAAGAATAAGCATCTCATGCTAATATATCCATTCTGATATGCCTAAAATATGCATTGAATACAATGCTTACAATTTTGGCTCCTGTCCGCGAGCTGCTAAACAAAATTAGTGCCTATTCAGTATTCACGGCATGTTTCACTTATACCTAGATCTCTGAACAGTTTAACTTTATCATCACATCCGGTACAGACAATTGTCCGCCGTTGGCTGGATATGTTTCCAAACAGCCCCGATAAATCTATTACATGCTCGTGTCTGTCCTGACCTCTCGCTTGTTCTGGCCTAGGCTAAGTGCCGGCGTTTTGTGGAATGCATAGCCTATCTTACCCTGCTCAGTTTAGCTTAGCCTCTTGCTTTGTCTGACCTGCCTGTTATTTTCAGTAGGGTAGCCTGGGGCAAGACGCCCCAGATAATTTATTTTGCTACATAACTTTTGTCCCACATAACCTGGAAGGCCAAATTTGTGCTCAATGCGTTCTTTGGACATTTTACTTTAAATTCCACCCCTCAAATTCATTCACTTATGATCGGACTCCCAGCTAGGAAGTGGTTTGTGAAGCAACTGCAAATAGGGCGATTTGCCCCAACCCCAGGGCAAACGCCCCACGGCCTGGGGCAAGAAGCCCCATACTCTAGATCTATATATTATAAATCCTAAAAAGTACCCCACCGTGTGCGACGTAGTCACTTTGTAGCGCTTATTGCGGCGGCGTCCGTTGACCTACGGCCGTGAAATTTTACAGCGATGTGGGCCACCTTTACACGTAGGTCGTATTAACTTTTGGACATGATGCGGCCGGGGGTGCGCCCGCGGCGCGTGCTCGCGTGCCCATAGGGTTAACATTAGAATTGGCAAAAACACACTACTGCTCGGGAACGGTGAGGGCTACGGGGGTGAAATTTTCGCTGTAAGTCGGATGCGTGCACCCATTTGTCGTATCAACTTTTCGAGGGTGCGGGTTCAGCGGTGTGCACGTGGTGGGGCCGCGACCGGCGCCGAGCAGAGGGCACGTGCTTTAGGCTCAGTTGTTCGCTTAAAAAAACTGAGTGAAAAGCATTAGAGCCGGCAGGTCATTGACCTTTGACAACGAAGGCCGACACAAGGCACCGCTCGCCAAGGGGATTCGCCAGTAAATACTATTAATTTGTTTTTGCAATATCTCAGCCGTTTCTGGGCCGATTTAGCTGAAACTTGGACTGTCGGTGGTAGTGTAGTGTAGGGTAGGGTAGGGTAGGGTAGGGTAGGGTAGGGTAGGGTAGGGTAGTGTAGTGTAGTGTAGTGTAGTGTAGGAGTAGGGTAGTGTAGGAGAAGGGGTAGTGTAGGAGTAGGAGTAGTGTAGGAGTAGGGGTAGTGTAGGAGTAGGGGTAGTGTAGGAGTAGGGGTAGTACTAGTGTAGGAGTCAGACATGTGAATGGATCCGAGTGATGGATCTATGATCTCAGTGGATCTCGAGGCAAATTGCAGGTTCGGATCTATGATCCCACCGAATCCGGCGTGAAAAATTTATCCTGGATCTATGATCTCACAGGATCTGACGATAAACCAAGAACATGGATCTATGATCTGGGTGGATCCCACCATGCACAACATTTGAAACCAGGTTTCCAAGTGCTTCGATGTCAATAAGTGCCATAAAACTATGGATTATGACGTGCTATCACCTAAAATCACTAAATAAGAACGTTTGTGAGTTACAACGAGTGATTTTTTGGGATTTCTGTTTGACCAAAAATGAATGAGGATCTATGATCTCACTGGATCTCAAGCAAAAATACTAGACTCGGATCTATGATCCCTACGGATTTCTCGATAAATTAAAGAGCTGGATCTATGATCCCGACGGATCCGAGATCAGGATCTGTGGGATCAGATCTCAGATCCATTTTCTCGGATCCATGCACATGTCTGGTAGGAGTAGGGGTAGTGTAGGAGTAGGGTAGAGTAGGAGTAGGGTAGAGTAGGAGTAGGGTAGAGTAGGGGTAGGGTAGAGTAGGAGTAGGGTAGAGTAGGAGTAGGGTAGAGTAGGGTAGGCGGGCGGGCGTGCGTTGCGGGCGTTTTTTGCGGCGGTATTTGCGTTTTTTGCGGTGTTTGTGTTTGGCGGCGGGCGGGCGGGCGTTGCGGGTGTTTTTGCGGTGTCTACGTTTGGCGGCGGACGACCGTTTTTTGCGGCGGTTTGCGGCGCGGCCGTTTTTTTGCGGCGTTTTGCGGTTGCCGGCGGCCGGCCGTTATTTGCGGTGTTGCGGTTTGCGGCGGGCGGCCGTTTTTTGCGGCGTTTCGCGGTTGGCGGCTTGCGATGCGGGCTTTTTTTTGCGGCGGCGGTGTTTGCGTTTTTGTGGTGTTTGCGTTTTGCGGCGGACGGGCGTTTTTTTGCGGCTTTTTTGCGTTTTTCTGCGGTTTTCGACGGGCGGGTGATTGTTTCTTTTTTGCGAAGTTTGCGTTGGCGTTTTGCGCGTTTTGCGGTGTTTGCGTTTTGCGGCGGGCGGGCGGTTTTTTTCAGGGATGCGGAGCCGGAGCCGGAGCCGGAGCCGGAGCCGCCGGAGCCGGCATAGTTTGCCCGGAGCCGGAGCCGGAGCCGGAGCCGTGAAACAATATAGCCCGGAGCCGGAGCCGGAGCCGGAGCCGTCAAAAAAGGGGGCGACTCCGGCTCCTTTTCTTAACCCTCGCCCTGGCAGGGCATTTTTCATAACACGGCCTGGCAGGGGGGGGGGGTCGATGCGACCCCCCCCCCCCTCGCGATTGGCTCCTATGGCACCTAGAAACACCAAATTCGGCAGGTAGGTGGGCACCCTGGAGTTCTCGCCCCTGTGCAAATTTGGTTGCTCTAGGTCAATATTTAGGGGGGTTTTGGGGGGTATAAATGTAAAAATTTCGCTAAAAACAGGTCAAAAGTTTTTCGCTTATAACTTTTGATCTAATTAAGATAGAGCAAAAAGAAAAGCACCAGTGAACTCAGCACGTCAAGGCGCGTCGAATGATATACTTTTTATCTTGCTTAAGTGTACTTAAAGTTTTTCTTAAATTTTAAGTAAACTTAAATTAATAAATTAAGTTAAAGTTAACCAAATTGCATCATATCGCATATCATTCGATTCGGCTGATCACCAGGAACACAATGGTACCATTTTTTAAGCTCTAGCGTCATTATGTGCCAAGTTATTGGCAAAAACGTCATTTGACCTCAGTTGACCTCATTTGACCTGACCCATGGATAAGTACACCAAGCAAAGAAGCACCAAGTGACCTGCTGTTGAGTACTGTGGTTTCAAAGCGCAAAAGTGATAGAACGAAGCGGATATCTCCAGTATTTTCCGAATTTAGTATTTTCCCATAGGCTTAACATTACGACGTAATGACCTCTAACTGACCTCAGGTCAGTGACCTAAAAAAACCCGAACTATATGTTATACAACTCGGTGAACTTAGCACATCCTGAAAGTTTGAAGGAAATCGGTGCAAAACTGTTAGTTGGACAGGTGCAAAAAGAAATTTGAAATTTGACCATGACCTTGTACCGGTTTTTCTGACCTGGTGACCTGACCTAAGGTCACCCGGACCTGAAATTTTCAGGTCATATGTAAAAAGGTTGCCCCATAGGCTGTGCCAAATTTGGCGGCGCTGCGCGCCGCCGTTTTTACGCTATCTTCGAAAAACCTTAGGGGGGGGGGGTCGCATCGACCCCCCCCTGCCAGGGCGAGGGTTAAGAGGAAACATAGATAACAGTAGAACAGGAAACAATTATTTACCTAGTTCGGTTTGACAGTACAAGGCGTAAAACAATGTGGTATTCAAAATAGTCTTGTTATACACCTTTTTACGCCCAATTTAGGCGGAAGTGCACACATTTCAAAAATAGTGCAGGTGATTTCGACGGTTCGGCAAAGTGCCTTCATATATTGAATCGCGGCACGATATTCGTCATTGTGCACCCCACTCCGTCATAGTGTAGTTAAAAGTGGCCCAGGTTCAGACATATTGGACTTAGTGCAAATAATAATTCGTCAGGTTAATTTAATTTCGACATACGGCATGTGCTTACGGCAATGTTCAAATAAATCCAGCACGGTATAAATAAGCGACTATGTAAGCAAATCTCACCTTCCTACGCAACTTAAGCCCTCAGCAAAGCTCTGGACCTAATGAAGAATGTGGGATGTCACGTGAACGTGAAATGCGCTACACCTTTTTACGGCCAAATATAGAAATAGTGCACACAGTTCAGTAATAGCGCAACCGATTTCGACAGTTCGGCATAGCGCACCTCTAGTTCGGCCAAGTGCATGATATTCGGTAATAGTGCACACGTTTCAAAAGAAGAGCAATCAATTTAGAAGATGGTGCGATCAAATTCAGTGAGGTGTAGGTTCAATTTCGTCATCGTGCACGGTTTCGTCATGTGGCCTGATAGTCGGCGTCCAGCAAAGCGATTTAGGCGATGTTCAAGTGAATTCGCTGCTAGATTGGGAAAATATTTTTGAAAGCCCCTATCTGTCTGTCAAGAGTAGCGTGAATCTTGTTCAAAAACCTGCTCAAATGCAGTTTCAGCTCTCAGGAATTAACTTATCATTAGTCTCGCTCTAAGAACTCGGTGACACGTTCAAGTGGCGGTCACGTGGCACTCAGGGCTTCTGAATCGGGTGCATAACTTCGTTGCTGGTTCAAAAAGATCAGAAATGCTATGGATTCTTGTTATCGCCATTCAGCATCATGGCGAATTTGATTGAACAAAGCCGAAAAAATATTGCTCATGCCGAATATAAAAGCACCCGACGAATTATGTGCACTATGTCTTATATGATTGAAGCTAAGACACCCAGATGAACTATTAAATACCCTTTACCTTTTGCATTCAGAGCAGTGCAGCTGGCTACTTGACTTTTTTGCGTTGCTGACTGACTACGAGTGTCATTGGAGGCTCAGGTAGCGTGAAATGTCAAATAAAAATAGTTATTATTTATCTATGCAATGCCGTCTTACTGAACAGTGCCTAAATTACATGCGAGACCCCGAAATTGAAACGATCTGACGAATAATGTGCGATATGTCTAATATGCCTGAACCTGTGTCACTTTAAACCTGCACTATGACGAAATGGCTGCAATATGGCGAATATTGTGCCGCGATTCAATATATGAATGCACTATGCCGTACTGTCGAAATCGCCTGCACTATTTTTGAAATGTGTGCACTGCCGCCTAAATTGGGCCTTTTCATTACATTCATTAAAATCTCATTAACTTTATTAGCGGTAAAATTTCAATAATTTAGTAAAATTTCATTAGCAGCTTGTTTGAACGGCACCACGCTATACTTGATGAACAGCAAGAGCGTTGTCAAAAATATTTTCTAGATGGGGCACCGAATTCGTTTGAAGGTTAACTAAATTGCTTTGCGGTACGCCGAATACCAATGCATATGACGAAGCAATGCACTCTGGCGAAACTGAATTCGCAACTACTGAAAATGAATGCACTCTCTTTTAAATTGCTTGCACTGTTTCGGAGCCGTGTGCACTATTACTGAATTTCATGCACTCGGCCCAAGAAGCGGTGCACTATGCCGAACAGTGGCGGCGGAAGCAGGGGGGCAAGGGGGGCAGCTGCACCCTAAAGCTATGGAAAGGGGCGCCTCGAAAATCTGTAGAGGAGGCAGGAAGTTATAAGAGGTGCGGCGGCCATAAAGCTGAGCAGTGCGACACCGCAACTGATAAAGGCACTTGTGACACGAAGAGGGTGGCAATGACTTGGGAAAAGTATCTTTTGATATGCTGAAGAGTGGAGGGCATCCTTATCTGAAACAAAGGCAGATGCTGCCGACCCTGTCGAATATAATCTTGCCAGGCGATAAAGGCTAGGAGGGCGCAGCCACTCGAGAAGCGCGCCATGCGGAAGAGGGGCGCCTGCATGCGAAAGAGGGGCGCCTGTGTGTGGGACGAAAAAGAAACATGTATGGAGACGTCTTTGAAGGCGATAGCCTCCGAACGCCAACACGAACATATGAGGGCTTATAGCGTTGCAGGCTCCATGCGACAAAAAGGGGCGCCTGATGGCCGATATGCGAGAGGAAATTAGTTTGTGTAACATTTATCGGGGGCGGTTTGCCGTTTACAAAATATGAATGTTAAGGGAGGTCCGAGATTGGGACCTGTAAAATTGCACTGTCCGTATGGGCGGTTACACCCCTAGTGCTAGGGCGTATTTTGCGTTTTTTACTGGGGAGATGATTATGACCAGGAATAGCATTCTGCAAACTTCTATGGGCGCCTGTATAGGGGCGAAACTGATTTTCCAGTGCAGAGACGGCCATCGGCATTGTTGGGCGGCATTCATTCCACTGGGGCGTCTGCCAGTGTTGAAGGGCGGTATTCATTTCAATGGGGCGCCCGTTGGTGTTGATTGGCGACATGTATCACCTGGGGCGCCTATCGGAGATTGGGGCGGCATTAATTTCACTGAACCGTGGAACTCTTTTCGATATGCCTTATTCGGAGAATCTTATGATATGGTGATGAGGTTGTTTCTAAACGAACATTATGAAGGTTACATTTACGCTATGGAATGTACCTAACTATTTCTCGTTACATAAAAACTGTAATTCTGAACGTATTAACAGGTACAACACATTGTCAAACGTCTCTCCACTGTTTGTGTTACTACAACCGTGTATATGGTAAGGGGCGCCCAGCGGGAAGGGGCGCTTCAATATCGTTTGCACCCCTATCCTAGAATACCTTCCGCCGCCACTGATGCCGAACTGTTGAAATGGTTGCACTATTTCTGAACTGTGTGCACTTTTTCTATATTTGGCCGTAAAAAGGTGTACAAATACAGAAGCAACGTGTACCAATCCCATCGCCTTTTTTCTTCCACCCGTATTTAATTGATCGCATATAGGGGATGTACTGAGTAGAAGCCGGAGCCGGAGCCGCCGGAGCCGGATCATTTTACTCGGAGCCGGAGCCGGAGCCGGAGCCGCCATGACATTTCACCCGGAGCCGGAGCCGGAGCCGGAGCCGATTTTTTTCTCCGGAGCCGGAGCCGGAGCTGGAGCCGTCTGAAATTTCCACGGCTCCGCATCCCTGGTTTTTTTACAATTCAAGTCCCAACCTTCGGATCCGCAGTGCTGTTCGACAAGCGCTGCCCGGGCCCGCCTTACAGTTGAATTAAAAACAGCTACCCAAATCTACCCAAATAATACAGATAAAAATACAAGTCAATCACCCAAACTAATGCACCCGTAACATAACATAAATCAAAACATATAGTTATCGCGTAAACCTGTACCTCTAGTTAAAGATTAAACATGCTAGTTGACTAGATCTTATATAAAAGGTCCGTTAGACCTTGGGAGGCATGACACTGAAGTTAGCACCTTCCATCCTATCAGGTGTTCAGCTACGATACTATTGTATGGGCAGGTTTTTCACCTGCCTCATAAGGCCAAATAATTACGAGCGAGCGAGCGCAGCGAGCGAAGCGAAGTCTTTTCAATATAACGGAAAAATCTCAGTATGAGCGGCCCGGCCCGGCCCGGCCCGGCCCGGCCCGGCCCGGCCCGGCCCGGCCTGTAACGCTTTTGAGAGGCTTATATCTCAGCAACCGCTGAGCCGAATGACCTGCGGTCTTTTTTGCTGGGTAGCCCCATCCCTTCTACCCCGTAATTGACTACTTTTGATACATCTCAGTGACCGCCGTGGCACGTGCCACGTGAAAAGTCAAGGGTGTTCAAGCAGTTTTGCAAAATTAATGATTTTGAGGGGCCCATATCTCAGCAGCGGCTTGAGCGATTGTCTTGCGGTCATTTTTATAGGGTAGCTGCATCCCTTCTACCAAAGGTCGGATACTCTTCATCTATGTGAGTGACCCCCACTGCACGTGCAAAATACAACAATAAGAGGTGCCAAATTTGTTCCCATTTCAGTAACTCTGTAATTACTGGGGCGATTTCGCTGAAACTTGGCATACAGGTAGGCACCCACCAGGCAATGCATTCCCATGTGTTGCGGTTGGGGTGCTACTGCACGTGCGCACGTGCAGGGGGCGTTTCCAGATCTCGAGAACGGCTGGGCCGATTGCGCTCAAATTTGGTACACGGTTGGGGACCGGTTAGTAGGGTGCCGTGCAAAAGTCATTTTGGACCCCGTTTGCACGTGCGCACGTGCAGAATGCCGCTTCCAGATCTCAGGAACGGCTGGGCCGATTGCGTTCAAATTTGGCACACCGCTAGCCACCGGTTAGAAGGGTGCTTTGCACAAGCCCGTTGGAAGTACCCTCTCGCCCTTCTGCACGTGCAGGGCTCACTATCTCGCTCGCTCGTTCTTCGCCCAAAAGGCGTTTTACTGGTAAATTATTGCAATGCAAATGTTAACAAAATACTTCCTTTGCCATCCAGTTGCTGAGAAAAGTACATATAAATGCATAGAAACATACCGTTCGCCAGCTACCGAACATTAGGAAGTTGGTAGTCCGAACAACACACGAGGTAAAACGCCCCATGGGGCTTTTTGCCCCGCGACCTACTGGGGCGTTTTACCCCATCACGTAGTTCGGTCAGAGACCAATGCCTTGCACTCCAGGAAGACATGATTTAACACGAACCAACCCGGCATTATAAGCGTTAGACAATAGTTGTTCAAAATACATAAAAGTCGTTAACCTGATGTGGACGATAAAAGAACGCCATGATGCATAATCTGACAACAAAACATAAAAATCGCTCCAAAAACACATTTTTGGCTATATCTCCCTAAGGAGTCATCACAATTTATTTCCAGTCTGCTCACATAATTATCGTATAGTCATGCACGTTTTATAGAAGAGAGGATGTTTCCCCAGAACCTTGCCAGTTCCGAGAAACATCGGTGAGGCGTTTTACCTCGGCGGGGCGACTTGCCCCGGTCTACCCTACCGACTTCGAGGCCTCGGGGAACCCTGTACGACTATTTCCCGCTCACCACTTATGCTCGACTTTTGAGTAATGACTCACGAACGCTCCCGCTTTGTCCGTTTCAGCGTCCACTCCGCGATGCAAGCGGTTCGAGTTTGAGTGTCACACCGGCGAGTGTTTGGCCATCTATAACGCCTGTGACGGCATCCCGCAGTGCCAGGACGGCAGTGACGAGGCCGCCGAACTCAACTGTCCCGACCGTGAGCACTGGACATCGCATTGTCATTTACTCGTTCATTCATTCATTCATTCATTCATTCATTCATTCATTCATTCATTCATTCATTCATTCATTCATTCATTCATTCATTCATTCATTCGTTCGTTCGTTCGTTCGTTCGTTCGTTCGTTCGTTCGTTCGTTCGTTCGTTCGTTCGTTCGTTCGTTCGTTCGCTTGTTCGTTCGTTCGTTCACTCGTTCATTCATTCATTCATTCATTCATTCATTCACTCATTCATTCATTCATTTATTCATTCATGCATTCATCCATTCATACCTGCATGCATTTGCTCATTCGCACATTCATTTGTTCGTTCGTTCATTCAATACTACGTCTGTTCGTTCATTTGTCATTCATTTAGCCTAGAAAACTCCACTCAACATGACATCTCTATCTTACCGTCATTGAATTGGAAACTCACGTATGTACATATTTTGTAAAGCTTGTAAAATATAGGGCTGAACAGTGGAACTAAACGCTCTAATAGCTAATACAGTTAAGCGAAAGCAACTTCATAGGGCACAGAGCAAGGATCACTGATTACGAGATGCAGGTAAAGAGAGTATCGTGGGGTTAGGAAGCAAAACGTGTGAATACGGAACAAAGTACGAATTGCAGGACACGTGTACCGAGTGCGGAACCTTTGGCACGGAGCACAGCATTGAGCTGCTTCGGGAATGCTTGAACGGCGCAGACGGTATTAACCTGTCGAGAGCGTCGTGTCGTATATCGTGTCGAGAGCGGCTGCTGCTTGAGTTGCTTCCGCCCCTTGAGGCAAGGCCTCGTCTAACATGTTAACTGGGGGGGCCAAACCCCCGCAGTCACCAGCCTGCCCCCCCCCCCCCCAGTCAGGACAAAAAGTCACTACTGGGGGGGCCGGCAATAGCGAAAGAGCAAACGAATTTTTACTGCAAGGCGTCAGTGCACATCAAAACAAACACGTAAACGACACATGGATGCAATGTGAGCACATTGACCCGATTACCTAGGGTAGTTATCAAGTGTTTATTTTGTTTACCTGAACCTTTTTTCGCTCAGCAATACGTTATATTTTGTCTTTTCAGGCGGCCCAACTCCGTGTCCTGGATATTCTTTTTTTATAAATTAAGTCCGAACCTTTTGAATGGAAGGATTCACAAGGACAGAGCCCCCGCTAAGCAGAGCTTGTAGCGTTGGCCCTGCCCTCTACCCTCCGATCGCGCAATTCCTGATCTATAACAGAATTTAGAGCCCAAAGTTTAACGTATGCACATAGCCGTGCACGACCGGTCCCCTCACTGACTTCGACGTTGGCTGCGGCCCGCTACCAGCCGCAACTATTCTCGCCAGGAGGCTCATAAACATCGAGCGACTCCGTCGCGCTTCGAACCCGGACTGTTATAACCGGGACGCGTGCGCTCGGTCCGTGCTTTCCATCCTCAGGACAGTCAAATCATTCACCTCCATGCCGCAACCCCCTGCTCCAGGCTGGACGGGCAACTCTAACCCACACGGGAACGGCTCCACTGGAGCTAGCCCGCAGCCGGGTGCAGTGAGTGCCAGTGGGCTGGGCGGCCTGTCCGACTGGACAGGTTCAGCCCAGGTGACTCACTGGGGTGCCTGCCCAGACCAATGTCTGTCCCTAATTCCTATCATTCTTCCGGCTCTGAAATGGTCTCGTCGGACCGAAAGCGCCTAACCCAACAAAACAAAAACAAAAATTGAGTCCCGGAGAGCAAATCCCAGTCACTTAGGGTCCCAACGGGCCTCAAATTGCACTACTATACGGGGCCCCGATTGTCTAACACTATAGCCTCTGACGACCCTAAGGTTGTGTCGGAGATCCACGGCGATTATGGAGAATCCATCTGAGAAGCCCTCAGTAGTCAGTCTCCAAGTTGATACACAGGCATTACACTGGTCTGAGGGGGCCCTACGTGGGAGAGTACGGTCTCTACTTAGAATGCTCTTTAAAGCCTGGTATGGATCATATAAAACCAGTGTCAAGTGTGGGCTACCATAGAGGCCGACGTGGGTCCAGAAGCTGAAATTAGCCCTCAGAGTTCGGTACCGAGAGCGCTCAGAAGTCGGCGGGGCCATCAGAAACCGATGTGGTTCGCAAAAAAATCTATGCGTGCGGGCCATCGACATGAGGCTCGTCATGAAAATTCCTTAGACGAGGCACTGCCACTCGAACAAACGCTCAACACCGAGAAGTGTGATTATTAGGTAGGTACTGTCTAATTGGGCAATGTGAGGAGGCTACAAACTAATATAAAAGCATGGGTCGGATCGTCTACTATTTTTGTCTTAGTTTGCTGAAAAAAAATCATGGTGTCAGGGCTGTGATGAAAATAAGTGGTCTAAATCCGGTGAGAAAACAGGATTTGGGGGTACCCTAGGTTTGGCTGGGTTGTCTCTGCCCCCCCCCCCCCAGTGAAAATTCTTTAGACGAGGCCCTGCCTTGAGGTGTTACAATATGATCTTATATCGATATGTGTGGCGTAGACTGGAAATGGTAGACTGATTCTGCCAATAACATTCTATCAATGGCTCAAAATCAAATCTAGCCTCAACGCTATAATTCGCAAAGGTGTTTCGTCAGTTTCGATATTTTCCCACAGCTTCAAAGACGGACAATTTGGAGGTGACCGAACGCCCTCCAGCGGAGACCACCAGCAACAAAGACTCTGCTCGTCGACTCCAGGCGGCGCCACCGCCGAGGGTGCCCCCAGAGCCGGCCAGGCAGCCCACTGATGACACAGGTAATTCTCCGACTTGGAACTCGGTAACCATACATAGAAGATGCACATACGCCACCTGCCTCAGCCCTCATCGAAAGTTTATGAGCGTCAATGTCCAGTGATCTTATCGGCATGAGCTGTGCTAGTTTCTGGTCATTTGACGACTGCCATTTGGTCAACATCATAAATGAACGTCTAACCCAGTCACGATCATCTGTGCACATTGCGACATTGGTCATTGGTTGACACCTGACCAGATTGCCCCGACTGTCACCCCCAGAGTCGAGCTGGGACCGGCCTCGCTACAACCAGGGCTACTCGGAACCGCTACCACCGGGCGACATCTTCAACCACCGCCAGCAGGGTCTGCTGACCGGTCTGAGCCACTTCCCGGCGGCAGCGGGCTCCAGTCGGCAGCATCACAGCATTCAGCCGCCACCACCGCCCCCGCCTGTCAGGTCAGCAAGGCGGAGGGGATATGGGACAAGGCAGGGTGAAAGACAGGTGAGCAGCGTTTGAGGGCAGAGCAGAGCAGACGGAAAGGGGAGGAGGTCAGGGCGGGCCGACAGGGAATAAAAAACGAACAGTCGGTCGAACAGTCGAATGTTTGAATAATACCAATGATTTACAATGTGTGCCTCCAGTGGCATCCTGAATGACTGTTTTATTTGTAAACCAAACGTGAATATTGTTTTTGTTTTTTTGTTTTGTTGGGTTAGGCCCTTTCGGTCCAATGAGACCATTTCAGAGCCGGGAGGATGATAGGATATAGGGGGAGACATTGGTCTGGGCAGGCACCCTAGTGAGTCGCCGGGGCTGAGCCCGTCCAGAGGACAGGCCACCCAGCCCCAAGGCACTCACTGCACCCGGCTACGGGGTGCGCTCCCTCGGGAGCAACGGTGCCGCTCCAAGGGAGCAGCCCGCATGGAATTAAATTGCCTGTCCAGCCCGGAGGGGGGTTGCGGCGTGGAGGAGAAGGATTTCAGTATCCTGAGGATAGAAGCACGGAACGGTGTGAATAGTTGTGCGGAGCCCACCGCTTACCTCGGCCTCCCCTCCACGCCCAGTTACCCGCAGTACGAGAAGCCTTCCTCGGTGTATCAGCCACCGTCCGTATTCTACGACGACCTCTACCAGAACTGGGCGGGTAGATTGCCGCCCAGTGGCTATCCGTATGATACTCTACCGCGCTACGATCCGATGGCGCTGCAGCCGCAGAGATCACCGTACGACCAGTCGCTCCCACTGCCACCTGGCGGCCCGCAGAATAAGCTCGGACAGGTGGCGCCACCGGCCGACTGGGCCGACCAGCAGCCTGGCAGGGAAATGGTAAGAAAAGGCAAAATCGCTGCTGTACAATTTATGAATGACAAAAAAAAATTGTTGATATGCCCTCTTTCATGGTTTTCTGTTTTCTCACTCTGAAAATAGGTAAACGTATACCGAACCGAACCCATTTTTTTAACCGTACCGCTAGCTAACAAACTTCTCCATAGATGGCGCAAACATCGAGCGCCTGATGCTATGCTGTACCGCAATACCCATCGCACTTATACCGCCGCCAATAGATGGCGGTAGTGGTATGCGACTGATGTGATACTGTGCCGCAAGACACGTAGGACTTAGGAGCCTTTGAGGCTGGTTTGGACAGACCAACAAACCAGCTAGCGAATATTTTGACATGCTTTACGTGTAAAAGGGATGAAACAAATTGAATTATTCAAGTTGAAAGGCATTCTCTAGCATGCCAGTGTAGCTTTTCCAACGCACTTCTATGCGCATAATCCATCGTCGATGTTTGCCGTTGCCGTTCGCAGGCCAATCCCGCCGTCCGGCCGGTGCCGGGACTACCTCCGTCCCGAGAGGACCGTCCTCTGACCGTGGACAGGCGGCCCACCCCGCAGCAGGCGCCCGACAAACAGAAACCGGCCGGACCGGCGCCGGCGGCCGGCGCGGCTGCCCAGAACGGTACCGGTCAGCAGCCGACAGAGCCGCCAGGTGAGTTGGTGGGCGTGTGGAGAGACAGGGGCAAGTGTGTTGGACTGATGAGCTATTTTTATCGATGTAACTGAGTTTTTAACTCGTGCCCATTGATATTTTTACTGAAGCCGTTCGTAGAAGCTGCTCCCCTTCCAAATCTCTCATCAGAAATAATAATTGAGCCCCTAATCACACATAAGTACGAAATCATCGTTATTTTCTACTCTTACCCAGCCTCGGATTCTCGACCCACCCCTGCACTTATCTAACCTAAGCCCCCTGTAACCAGCAGCGGAGGCGACGACCGCTGAGGCGACGGTGGCTCCGTCTGCCAACGCGCCGCCTCCCTCCCCGGCCGTGGAGGAGGTGGAGTTTAGTCTGAGCGAGCTCCGATCCCAGGCGGCGCTGCAATCATCCGAGTCGCAAGGAGCCGCCATCGTGCTCACACTGGGTGAGTAAGGGGACTCCCAGGGTGATAGGTAGAATCGAGAGAGCCTAGTCTGAAAGAGCGGGGGTTGTCCGGAATAGAAAATACGGCTTATTCTGAGAAAGTGTGCAGGTGGAGCCAAGTCATCACCCTCAAAATAATGCATGGTATTATTTTGTATATCAGGCAATGTTAATGACATGATGGTGTTTACAGTCTTCATTTTAGGGCAGCACTCTACCGCCGGCCCCAAAGCATTTTAGTCAGACTTCTGATGGTATAGTTATTTTACTAGGGTAAGGCGGTAAAGCCATAAAAATGTCATTTCCACACTCATATCACAACCACGCACCTTCTTTCTGTCCCCCCCCCCTTCCCCTCATCTCACCACATTTTTCAGCCCCGTTCCGATTATGTCTAGTCCCATCTGCCAGAGCAAACCACCATCTGACCTCAATTCCCCATCTCTCCCCCAGGAGTGCTTCTGAGCGCCATTCTGGTGGTCCTGGCACTGTGTAGAACTCAGTGCGCTCGGCGGCGGGGCCGGCGGGGCGACAGACCGGGCCTGGCGCACGACGCAGATTACCTGGTCAACGGCATGTATCTCTGAGATGGAGAGAGGGAAAGAGGAAGCCTCTGAGGAGGGACAGCGCGCTCTTCTGAGGAGGAAAGAGAGACGACAGGTCATGGGAGGGGGACAGCGAATACCTCGCCTGCCTGTTAGAAGAGGGTGGTGGATGGCATGTGCCTCTGGGGAGAGCGAGCTACAGCTCTGAGAAGGAAAACGATTGCTAGTGATAGGGAATAAACGCCCCCGAGGAGGGTAAGCCGGCCAGAGTCAACGCTAGGCTGGTTTTGTATTTGTATACAGAAGCAGAAAGCAAAGGCGTACTGATGTGATGAGATACCAGCCTACGCTTCAGTCGGAAAGAGTAAACCTGTTGAGTGCATCGACCCCACCGCTGGCTTCGGGCGATGCTGGTCTAAACAGGGACGAATATACATAAAGCGAATGTCCCCACACAAGTTTGCCGGGAGGTTGCAGGGCAAACGTAAGGGGCGAATGGCCCCGCGGTATTATTTTGTATATCAGGCAATGTTAATGTTGTCGTGCAATTAACGATTGTGAATGCAGGGTAATAATGTAAACGGAAGTTGTGAAACCACGGCTCTTAATTGCGGACGTTATGATTCGTTTGCCATTGTGACAATTTTGAGACACGCCTCTTTGTAAAAGGGTCATATACCAGCTTCATGTGACATGTATTATATTGCACACCTATCGCTTCGAGCTTTGAGCCATGCATCCTCAATCCTCATCTACTAACTATCTAAAGTGGTTAGCCAATTTGGAAAAGAACTTTGCTAATTTGCTAGATAGTCAAATGTCCCTTTGTCCTTTGCATTCCCTCAGTGACGTCGGACTAATGCAAGTGTGCGCTTTCCTGATACGTTATACATTCTCGCTAGATATGTGAATACTAGCCGACCTATTCTGGATGTTGTGGTGTTTCTGTGGATGTTGTGAACTGTGCTATTGCCACATGGTTTGTAAGGTGATTCGTGCGTCATTTCAAGCTGATGGAAGCGCCCACGCTAAACATGTCTAAAGTGTGATTGTGTTTAACAGTTTGTGTAATGAATGGTGTTCTGAACGATCGTATCAGGGAATAAATGAAAGTTTTTCACAAATTCTGTTACTCAAAGCTTCACGGATGTGGGTGACCGGGTATTGGCAGTGGTTAATCGACTTTACCGGGACATTTGCCATTTTCACGCGCTTAGTTTACAACTGTTGTTTACCGCTACTGTGCGGTGCTGGCAAATTGTGAGCATATCTAACGAGCAGGCGCAGCGAGCGAGTGAGTCTATGTGTAAATAGACTCGCTTTTTTAATGTGCAAATCTCAGTACGAGCGACCCGGTCCGTCCCGGCGCCGCCCTCCGCCGCCTGCGCCGCTCGTTCCAGCCGACAGCCGCGTCCAGCAGGTCCACCAGACTCATGAGCGAGTAGCCGAGCAGGAGGCCGAAGGCGCCGCCCAGGTCGGACAGCAGGTCCACCAGCTCGTAGGCCAGCCGCTGCCGCACCGACAGACGCTCCGGGCTGAAGCGCAGCTGGATGTCCACCGTGGGACCTGGAGAACGAGCGGATGAACATGAGCGAGGGAGAAAGGGACATGCGAAGAGACGCTGGGCACTAAGTTGATTAGACGCGACTTCAAAACGACGATTTCGGGTAGCTTCACGTCTGAGTAGCCTCGTGCATATAACGACAGACGACAAAGAACAAATGAACAAGCTTTGCAAAAACGCACCCCGGAGTCCGGACCATTGCAATTTCAACCAAAGTATCATTTATATGGCATTTTATATCCACTAGAAGTCTATATCCCCGTTCGAAGCGCACGTCGTAACTCACTGAGGCCGACGCCGGTCATGGCCGGGTGCTCCATCACTGTGATCAGCTGGGTCCGGCAGGGCCGCAGGCAGTGGTCACAGTCGGGCCGCGCCCGCTGCCAGGCTCGGACAGCCGCCTCGTACTCGGTCCGGGAGACGCAGGCCGGCAGACCGCCGCCGCTGGTCGCCCCCCACAGGACGCTGCAGTTGGACTCGGTGAAGGCCGCCAGCGACCGGCAGTCCAGCAGGCACTGAGTGGGACACACAGACAGGAATTAATGCTTCAGACACGAACAGTTCCGCAGGCACTGATTATAATGAGATGGTGAGGAATTCATCAGATGCAGATACTATTTCGGACTTATCACAGCACAACGAACGTAGGTTATACAACAAATTCATTACTCTTTGAGGGTAGGGACTAAATTACACTACCAGCACGGGGCACCTCCAACTGCGTGAAAAGGTGCTTGTAGGCCTTCCCCAGACCAGCCTTACCTGATTTCTGTCATAGTGCGGATCGTCCTGGCAGGGTTGATCGTTGCGGTCCACGCTGACGGTCTCCGACTGCGTCACCACCAGCTCCTTAAACATCTGATCCAGCACCAGACTGTAGGCGCTGACCTGACTGAGACCGTACCACGTCTTGGGGGAGCTCTCGCCGTGAAAGAACAGCCGATAGAAGCCGTCCATGGGATGGAGGAAATCTGATTGGAGGAGGAGAGTCAGCTGTAGTTCGGCTCCGGCCACCTGGGTCAGGTCGGACAGGTCTAAGGTGTGACAGGTTAGGCCGGGCGGCACACGACGGCTCTTCCAGCGGCCGGATAGGTCTAGTCGGCGCCGCTGCTGTAGCTCGGGTTCAGTGTGTTGAGTTTGAGTACGAGTTTGCTGAGACGGCGACGAACGGTCGGAAGTCTCCAAGTCCAGTTGTGCCGAACCAGTCATTGTGTCTTCAAACTGGATGCCTAAATTGTCACTCCTCCCGGGTGCAAGGTCACGCCATCGTCCTCCTTCATCACCCACCCCACCTCCAGGTAGCCGACATCTCTCTTCACCACCTTCCTCTATCGGTGGCGAGCAGTCATCCCCATCGGCAGTCTGACAGGTCAGTACCACACACTGGAGCGTGCCAGCCGCGGCGTGCAGTACCTCCTCAGTGCTGAGTGTACCGAGAGTCCACAGTTCATCCAGCTCCCACAGCGCTGTCCGGTTGAGGTCAGCCGGACAGACGGTGATGGCCGGAGGTGCAGCGGGCATTACACGTGTCTCAGATACTACAGGACGGTGCAGGAAGTCGACCAGCTTGAAGGAGAACATGACCAAGAGAAGGATGAAGCATATCACGCGCAGAAAGATGGCTGTGGGTCGCCAGAGACGTGGCAGGTCGGGAGACATTGCGAGAGGACGCCTGGTGGCTTTACCGCGGGATGGAACTCACCAGAAAGATTCTACAGATGATCCAGAGCTACGCCCAGTACCGTCGTTAGTCCTCACGTCTGAGGAATCACCCCTATCGGCTGAGTGAAACTGCTCGCCCGGTCGACGAAGCTGAGAAGCAGTGGCAGAACCCAGTCGACTGTCCCGCACTAGGATAGCCCCCACCGCTGTCGTGTGCGTCTTTCCACCGTTCGCTCAGCCTTCTGATCGACAAATGTCGAATAAGCGCGGTCGTTTCGTGCCCATCACCAGTGCGGTGACGTCCCCGGAGGCCAATTTTCACAAGTGGTCCAGCACGACCAAGGTAATGAGTTATTGTAGCAATATTGATTTATGTGGTGCGTACGGCCGCTCATTGCCAGTCAATCAAAATAAGTGAAGCTTGTCAATTATGTTGTAGATGGGGTCAGCGATAAACACATGTAGACAAAACATCGAAATTAGCTATCTACTAGTAACGTGGCATTAGTGCTCATTGTCACATAGCTTTTTACAGAACTTAGTAAATGAACTAAACTGAATCAGTTCCAAATCCGAGTAATCTGAGATGAAAAAAGGAACCAATACAACATGATGTGCTCTTTACTTGCTCTTGCTCGACAACCTATCTAATTTGCGCGGATTACCAGTATCCAGTACACAAACATAAGAGTGAGTGGAAAAATGTATAGCCTCTTTCAGATGATGGGAGACAGCAAATATATCACAAGCGACACTGATGGCAGGCAATGACCAATGCTCGATGAAATGAGGGAAAACTGGCGATGAGGCACACAATGCATTACGATGCATAAATATACACATGCACTGTCGACACTCACAATTCAACTAGCATTTGAGCTTCAATTCCCCACGATCCCATTAAACATACCAGTATAACGCCTTTTGGGGCGACTAACGGAGCGAGCGAGAGGGTGGGCCTTGCACGTGCGAAATTGCGAGGGGGTACCTCCAACTGACTTGTGCACGGCATCCTACTAACTGGTCTCTAGCGATGTGCCAAATTTGGGCACAATCGGCCCAGCCGTTCTCGAGATCTGGAAGCGGCACCCTGCACGTGCGCACGTGCAAAATGGGTCCCAACTGACTTGTGCACGGCACCCTACTAACCGGTCCCTAACCGTGTACCAAATTTGAGCGCAATCGGTCCAGCCGTTCCCGAGATCTGGAAACGACCCCTGCACGTGCGCACGTGCAGCAGCACCCCAACTCTGGCACATGTATATGCAGTGCCTAGTGGGTGCCTACCTACATGCCAACTTTCAGCGCAATCGGCCAAGTAGTTACCGAGATATTGCAACAATTACAAAGCTGACACCTCTTCGTTTTGCACGTGGCACGTGCATAAGGGGTCACCCACATGCATCGGGAATAGTCCAATACTTGGTAGAAGGAATGAAGCTACCCTACAAAAATTACCGCGTGTAAATCGGTCAAGTGGTTGCTGAGATATAAGCCTCGCAAAAGCGTGACCACGGCCGGCCGGCCGGCCGGCCGCTCATACTCAGAAATTTCCGTTAATCTAAGGAAAGACTACGCTCGCTTCGCTCGCTCCGTAACCAGTTGGTCGAAGTTTAGGCAGTGTCATTTGTCACTGTTGACATTCGCGGGCACATAGTAAAAGATAACCATTTAGTCTTCACTGTACAGTGTACACCTTATAGAGCAAACTGTGATGCTACATTCAAACTATCACATTTACATGCCCTTCTAATCCATACCGTCGCATCGGTCTCGATACGTCCCGTCCTATTCTGTTTGGTCCCGTCCCGTCCCTGTGCTGTCCCATCACACCCCATCTCTGTCCCATCACACCCCATCTCTGTCCCATCCCGTCACGAATCGCCCACGGTGCCGACTTGATAGAAGTGCGGCGCTAGCTCCGTCAGCCAGGCAGGGTCGATGACGGTCAGGTCCTTCATGAACGGTTGACTGGTGTGGACCACCTCAGAGAATAGCACCCTGGGAGACAGAGAGACACGCAGCTCAGACAGGTATGTACACAGACAGACAGACATACACACCAGAGTGGACCACCTCAGAGAAGAGCACCCTGGGAGACAGAGACATACAGCTCAGACAAGGAGGAAGACATAGACAGACATACACTCGGTCGCCCGTGTGGACCACCTCAGAGAAGTGCACCCTGGGAAACATAGAAACACAGCTCAGACAGTAAGACAGACGACATAGCTCAAACAGAAAAACGGACAGATAGACATACAGCTGTCCTCAGACAGTGACAGACACTAGACAGAAGTACAATTTTGTCCAAACAGAGACAAAAAGACACCACCGTGCAGCGTGCAGCTCAGATAAGTTAGCGATACGCAGCAGCATATTCCCGGACAGAATATACATATTGCACACACTGTGTTGCACACATGCCGACGGTACACGGGGCCGAGTTAAAAAGGAAAGGATTCTTTTTAGCGCACACACGCACCATGAATAATAGCCTGACTTCATTCAATGACTCGCAAAAAAGGACCGCACACACCAACAAAACTCTCAAAAACTTGGTTCGTTTAAATGAAACAATACCCACATTGTAATGAGGAAATAAGAACACAGTAGGATGATACCAAAGATCACGAGTCCTGACACACATTAGGTAAACAAAATATTGATATGTGATGTCATGTAGAATAGGAATTTGAAGACTATGATCTACCCTAGATGAAAACAAATATTAGTGGGTAAATAAGACGCTAAGGAACGCTGGCGGGCTATTTTGGCGCGAAGACGGCGCCGCCCGCAGTTCACCGTAATTTCGTCACAAGGCTAATTTGAATTCATCCAATTATGCACAACACAGTCGGTACGGTCCTAAGGGAAAGGGCGATGGGAAATAATGATGCAATAACACCATGTGCGGTTAATAAGAAAAGGTAAGGTTAATCATAAGTAGACTGCTCGATAATATCGTTTAGTATTATGCATCAACAAAGGAGCATTATGAGAATTCTGAAGCTGCTAGTAGTGATACGATCAGTATCATTCATAATGAAATAATCCACTACGCAAAACAGCGCATCAAAGTAACGCAACCACTATAACAATTAGAAATACCGACAAACTGCAAACAAATAAATGAAAAAGGTGTATCAAAAGGAAAATAAACATGTCTTTATGAATGTATCTAAAAAGTATGAAAACGATCATAATCCAAGGCAACTTCGCTTGTGTCAAAGTGTATCAAAGCATATCAAAGCTATCTGTTTTGCAGGAACATTAAAAAATACAGGCTGATAATTTTATTACTATGTTCCCTTTCACTGTAGTGACTAGTGAGGACTGTAGAATTGACGTCTTGGGGAGAGATAGCTACGCATCAATTAGCACTTTGAATGTTTGACGGTGTTAAGCGCCGATGACGGGTGCCTATAACTGTCAGTGGGGTCACAACTCACTACTGGGGCTGTTTGACGGTATATAACACCGACGAGGGGTGTGACTGTCCGTACAACTCACCACTGGGGCTGTTTGACGGTGTATAACACCGATAAGGGGCGTTACTGCCCGTACACTCACCACTGCACGGTAGGCGATCGGGCCGGTCTAGCCTCGCGAAACCTCAAAGACACTTTTTTCCGAAAATTGGAAAACAACGCATACTAGTCGACAGAAAATTCATCAAAGATTACGATTAGTGCATTTGCATGGCTCAGGAGACATTTTTTCGTCGACAAAAGTATCGTTAAAGACAGCGTTCCGTAACACTTCATAAGGGGGATAATCACAGCCGATTTTTACGCTCTTTGAATATTTTGCGGAACGATGAAATTGCTAGGTGTTGAGCATCCATTTTGCATGGAAAGTGAAATTTAGGTGTTTAGACGATTCCGCCATGGAAAGCAAGTAGACAAAATCAGTTCAAAATGTCTTATAATTAGGTTAACTTTTTATTTTTTTTTCTTCCACTGAACATTACGTTCACTGAATTAACCAAGCCCAGCAAAAAAAGTTTTAAGAGGATGAACTGAAAATAATGCTGTATCGCATGCACTAAGACACTATCTATTAGGGGAGCCAGTGAAAATTTGCAGCCACTTGCAGCCCTGGCATCCAGACACCTTTTTCTTCTAAGGGTTGGCCGTGGCTTGGTGCACTTGAGCACAAGTGGTAAATGCCACAAAGGGTGTTTTCGCGATAGCTCAAAACACCCAGGCAATAGAGAACTGCAACTTGGCATACCTGACCTTTGATGCACGCCGAATCTTGTGACACCAACCGCACTTTCAAGTCAGGTCAGGTCACTGACCTATGACGTCATAAATGAACCTCTGCACGATCCTCAGATGTCGCAACCTTGCAACGCTCTCAGTGCCAGAGTAACTTTCACAGGGAAGTGAGACTTGCAGGACTTATTGTCCTTTAGAGGTGTTACAACTTTTATATCTCAGATTTTTCCTAAATGTCACATTAAGTCAGGTTGGTCACGTGACCTCACCTATAAGTCAATGGGGAAATATGAAAACTGTTATTTTGGCGCCAGGAATGATATTCAATTGTCTCAAGTACATGGAATCGTTACTTCATGCACTCCTTGCAAGACCTGATGCTGCATTTTTGCATTGTTGACCTTGCATGACGTCATTTATGACGTCACTAGGGTCATACGAGTTTTTCGTCAATAACTCCCGATCAAATTGAGCTAGAGAGTCGACAAGGTCACCAATGGACTCCGGAAGACCTGCCGAATCGAATGATATGCGATATGACCTCCTTCGACCAACTTCGTGATTTGAAGACCTCTGACCTGACCTTGACTCGAGGTCAATACCTTACGGTGGCCTCACCTGAACAAAAAGTATACCATTCGACGCGCCTGAGCAAGGCGAACACGACGATGTCAAAATCGTGGTTCTGTGGCATTTTTTGCGAAGTTATTTACCAAAAACCAAACCCGCTGCTTGGGTCACGTTATGAAATGGGGCCTTGCCGGGCGAGATTTACGCTGTTTCATGATATGTATAAATTGGTAGGGCATAATCGTTTGAATAAAAAGTTGGTTTGGAAGCAATTTTCTACGGAGGTACACACCATTTCAATATCCTACCCAGCTCATATCGTCATAAATTTCGACCTACCCTCAAAAGTATCCATGCGTTATTCGAGCGGCAATTAGGCAAATTGCAAGCTCACCACAGAGCACAAATCCTAAAAGAGATAGTCCTTATTTAAAACATATGCTCATTGGATATTCAAGAAGGTTGCTCCTAAATATTGTGGTTCTAGCTTCAAAAACATGGATGTTATGAATGCCGATAGGTTTCGCGAGGCTACACCGGCCGGATCGCCCACTGTGCACTGGGGCTGTTTGACGGTGTACAACACCGATGATGGGTGTAACTGTCCGTATTACTCACCACTTGGGGCTGTTTGACGGTGTATAACACAGCTAAGGGGTAGAACTGACAGTAACACTCACCACTGGGGCTGTTTGACGGTGTATAACACCGACGATGGGTGTACCGCCAGCGGCTGGTCCCCCCTGACGGTGCGGTAAGTCCCGCTGTGGTGGAGGTAGGCGCAGTTGGGGAAGAACCCGGCCGTGATACACCGGCTCACCGCGTCCACGTCGCCTGTGAAAGGACAAAATGATGAAAAGGGATAAGTGAAAATGTTCTTAGCTAGACAAACAAAACAATTAAGAAGTGAAAATGTGCCTGAACCAAAGTCGCTCCAGCTTCACATACCGCCTTTAAAAAAAGCATGTCGCACTTTCAGTACGCGAAGACTCACCGTCGCATGATTTGGGCTCAAAGCCGGAGTGTTTCATCATCTTCAGAACCTGAAATACACACAAACCTAGCTTAGGACCAATGTTCGTGACTTTTGTTGCACATCCATTCGAGTGCGCAATACCACAAATCGAGAAGTTTCCTTCAAACAACGACTACAAAAGTTATCGGTAGTAACAACGTAAGTAACAACGAAGTCTGCGCCATAAAGCAGTGGCCAACAAGCAGGCGTCCAATGAAGTGTCCAGTGATATGTGTCTTTACAACAATCGTCAAGCGCGCAGCCTAATTACTGACCTGTGAACGAATCTCCTCCACCCGCAGCATGGCCTTGTAGCGGACAAACAGCTCGTCACACCACTGTTTGGAGCGTTTCCGCTTGACGAACGAGCGGTAGATGTTGAGGTAGGTGATGGTGTCACCCTCCTCCACCTGAGTGCAAAGAGCGGTGACATCAGTTGGTCGCAAGACACACACCACGGCAACATAACGTAGCACAATGCTAGTTGAAACTGCGTGAATCATCAGGAGAGTCAAATGAAGTGACCGAGGGGCTGCGTAAATGATGTGAGGGTTATGTTTATTAAACCTAATCGGGACACGCTGTGTAGCATGCGATTGATCTTGGCAAGTTAGCCATACCCATACTCAGGCTCTTCTAACGGCCAACTGACGGTCCACTATGGCGTCCGCTATTGACACTCTGACACCGATTGCACTCTGCTGACATTGCTCACACAGTCTCACCTCAAAGGTGCGATGAGCCATCCTGGCCTTGAGGAGGGCCTGACCGGCTCGTGGTCTCTGCAGCACCTGGTCCACCTGCAGCATGGCTACCAGGGTGGCTATCTCCTCCCCGCAGCCAAACTCGTCTGGGAGAGGCACAAGGGGAGGTCAGACGGGAGTTGGACATTGGCGGTAGTGAACGGGGTTTAAAGGCACCTGAGTCCGGTATTAATTGAAGGAAGCCGTGGAGTTGGTAAGGCCATCCAAAGAGTCATTGGTTTTTGAGAAAAAAAAAACATAATAAAGTATCATTCCGTCAAATCAGATCCTGCTTTATCGAAAACCTATGACCAAAGCAGTCATTTATACGTCTTCAAATAAGAAAATATTCATCGATCCATTTCGAACTGATGCTTAATCTTAACCATACCTGCGGCCAGCACCATGCGTGCGTGTGTGGGCGGCAGCGGCAGCTCGGCCATGGCGGCGCCTGTCTCCGTCAGCGCCCCGCTCATATCCAGCGCTCCTAGCGCATGGAGCAGCTCACAGGCGGCCAGCACGGCACGGGCCGGCGGCGGGGAGGGCAGCGCGAACCGCGCCGGGTTGGAGACGCCCAGGGCGCGCAGCTGCAGCAGACAGCCGGCCAGGTCGGACCGGCGCACCTCCGGGACAGTGTGCTCCGGTAGGGAGGTGAATTCAGACTCCGGGTACAGCCTGGAACGAGGAAAGGACAACTCAAACTCTAGGCATATTATGAGACAGGGATACACAAGATAAGACATCGGGTTAACGGTCCACGTGGATGTGAGCTAATTTGAGTGAAGGACTACCTCTAACTTCGGATACAGTCTGGGAACATGTATCTGCCAACAGGCCAAACAAGACTATGCAGAAAGACATTCGAAATTATCTGTTACGTTGACTAGCCGCCTGTACCCGCGGAGCTAGTCAAACAGATGAAACTGCCACTCTCCCAGCACAAAAATACCACCCATCTCCACCGGCCCAACTAACCCCCAGCGCCAGCGGGACCGTCACCTCACCTGTAGACCTTGCCGGACCTGACGCGGCCAGCGCGTCCCGCCCGCTGCTCGGCCGAGGCCCGCGAGGTGGGACACACCACTAGTGAGTCGGTGTGGGTGTCCGAGTTGTACCAGCGCAGCTTGACGAAACCGCTGTCCACCACTGAAAAAGGACAGAAGAGACGCTAGGTCAGCAGCCTTTAAAACACATTAAGTGGTGCCAGGCCCATTTTATGGACAGGCAATGAAGAAAGATAGCTTGTCTTCATGATTCTGCTCCCCACTACTGGTATATGGACAGAGTAGATTGCACGTTAGCGAAACGAGCACGCTGCTGAAATTTTAGGTCAGTTTCACAAATACACCGATGGGAAGTTGCAGCTTCACAGGAGCAAAAAAGCGGTCTAACTTTAGTCGAACTCTATAACTGCATCCTCGCCACACAAATGCAGTCCTACGCAGCATGTGCACACACGGTCAGCGTGCCACTTCATCCCTCTACACCACACTACTGACCGTACACGATGCCCGGAATTGTGACGGACGCCTCGGCCAGGTTGGTGGCCACCACCACCTTCCTGTGGCCCTGCGGCGCCCTCTGGAACGCCCTCAGCTGGTCGGCGTTCGGCAGCGCGCCGTACATTGGCAGCGGCAGTAGCTTGTCTGTCGGTGTGGGGAGAGGGAGTCACTGTCACGCTGGGGGAGTGAGAGCTAAAGTCACATCAGTCAGTGTATGGAATGAGGGTTGGAGAAACGGGAGTAAAGCGAAGTGACTGAATGACATACCATGGCAATGGCAAGCCTCAGTACCGGGGTCTTAGGACTGTAAGAAGCACTCTCTGGCTCAGAACTAACCGAACTGCATTGCGAAACTGAACTGGACATACTCAACAATTGACATCATAATGCATGATCAAACCACTCAACGCATGTCTGATTGATGAAAATCAGTTCAGCACACAAAAACCCAAAATCAGTGCATTCATCGCAGAAGGCGCCCTTGCAGAACCCAATCACAATAAGCCCCGAACCTCTTCCCTAACTCCGTACCTTTCCTGGGCGTGTCGGGCGCCTCTCTCAGCTTCCTAACCACCTCATCCACCTCATCCTGGCCCGTGAGGAAGACCAGGACGTCTCCGGGCGGCTCAGTAGTGTGCAGACGACACACGGTGTCCACGCACGCCTGGATGTAGTTTGGCACTGGCTCTGTAATAGGGGTAATACAGCAGTTACTAACACACGTTGGGCATCGGCTGTTAGTAGATGATAATACAGCCGTGAGTAGCGCAATGTCAGTATACTGCCCGTCATCTACCGTTCCAACCATCCTCCTCCTTCCCTCCATCTGGTACCTCATACCCGCCGTTTCAGCACTGCAAAACTAAACTGCAATCCTCATCGCAATACACAAAACTGCAATTACACCTCGACAGGATGTTGTTGAGCGTTTGGCGTCCACTGTCACCGATATCCCCTCTCCCCCTTCCTGCGGTACTGAACCAGCCTGTAATACACTTCGACCGGGTACTGTCCATCCTCTCCGTCTCCTCTGTCCCTTACTCTACCCCTTCTCCATCCATCTCAGCACTTACCCAGACTGTAGTACACCTCAACAGGGTGTTGTCGCCCATCCACTGTCCCCTATACCCCCTCTAACCTTCCAGTACTAACTCAGACTGTAATACACCTCGACAGGGTGTTGTGGATCTTCCCCGTCTCCTATACCCTTATCCTCATCTCAGTACCTACCTAAACTGTAGTACACCTCGACCGCGTGTTATCAGCTCACCCTTACCCTCCAATTAGTCCTTACCCAGACTGTAGTACACCTCGACCGGGTGCTGCCGCCCATCCACCGACAGTATGGTGGCCGACGGTCGGTCGCCGTCCAGACTGAAGAACCGCCGCAGTTCCTCGGCGTCAACTGTGGCCGATGATACGATCAGACGCAGGTCGCGCCGCTTCTGTGGAAGCAAGGGGAGGACAATGGTCAGGGGTGAGAACTGAAACGTTGGGGACTGGTCGGAGAATAGAAAAAGACGTAGATGGGCGACGATCATGTGAATTGGCATTAAAAAATCACATGACACAGCCACATCAATGGCTGAACTACATCCCCCGAAAAGCGTTATTGGCAGGAAATGTATACAACAGAAGACGCATCGATATGATCATGATAAAATAAGAGCGACATAGAACCTATTTTTCATCAAAATAGTGAAATGTTAGTAAAAGATGTACCTATCTAAACTATGTGCAGGACGAAAAGACATCATGGCACATTGGTAAATGTAGGTTAAAACTAATTCTATCGCTCGCATTAAACCATCGATCACTGTGATCGTGATCATTAACCTTAGTATTTTTCTCACGAGTCACTAACCTTGAGTATTTTCTTCATGAGTCCCATGACGATGTCTGTGTTGATGGTTCGCTCGTGGACCTCGTCCAGCATGATGACGGAGTAGTTGGTCAGCAGCGGGTCGGCCATCATCTCACGGATCAGGATACCCTCCGTCATGTACTGCAGAACAGAGGGAGATGCGGGTATAATAGGGTCAAACGTCTCCGTCACCTAGAGATAAATCATCACAACTAGTCAGCGGTACCAGACGACAGAAAACATACCAATGGCACCTTCAGGAAATATGCAAACAGGTTTCCTCTCGATGAAGAATAAAGCAACAGCGATAGACGGATGAATACCAATAATACATGCGCATTTTATTCATACTCCTTCGGCCAATATACCTAGCCTACAACCTAAAACAGATCAAGAGCCCACAGATACCGCTCAAATAAACATAAAAATGTTGAAACCCACCCACTCCACCGGGTATTTCCTCACCCACCTTGATACGAGTGGCGGTAGGGTCGAATCTCTCGTCGAACCGTATGGAGTATCCGACCGTATGGCCCAGCAGACAGCCCACCTCGTCTGCCACGCGCTGAGCCAGTGTGGTGGCGGCCACCCGACGGGGCTCGGTGACACCCACCAGCCGGCCGCCGTCCGTCCAGCCGGCCTCGTGCAGGTACTGTGGGAGAGCGAGAGGTTTGTTTATTAGGGTTTACGGGCGCGTCGACTGCGGTTTTCGCTCATTTTGAGGAGAGCGAGAGGCTGGGTATTACTGTGGCGAGCGAGAGGCTGGGTGCGAGGTGATGACTGAAAGAGGGAATTAGGAAGAACGAGCAACATCAAGGAGCAATCGAAGATGACAGAAAGGGTCAAAAGAAACGAACAAAATAAGAACACAATGGAGTTGACTAGAACATTAAGGCAAGATAAAACAAGATTTGCAAAAGATCAAAATGAAAAACAAAACGAAAAGAATGAAAGAACCTCCAAGATCTACACAATTGTACGATAAGAGTCTATGTAGCATATTGCACAAAATGCTAAGTGAGCGAGCCTCCCTATAATACCCGACGAGTCTGTCCAATGTCCCGCTCACCTGCGGCACCTGTGTGCTCTTCCCCGAGCCCGTCTCCCCCACGAGCACCAGGGTCTGGTGTTCCTCCAGGGCGTACAGCAGGTGGTTTCTCAGACCGAACACGGGCAGCCGCTGACGCTGCTGCTGCAGGCCGAGCGATACGTGTGGGTTGTATATGAAGGTGGTGCTCTGTAGTGGGTCGGCGTCGGATCTGTCCTCGGATGAGCCGGGCGCCTCTGTACCTGGAAGGAGGAGAGGGAGGGTAAATCGGGCGCATTCAGGCATGTCAGGAGGAGTGCGAGCCAGGCGTATTCGTGCCTGGTCGAAAGAGAGAGAAGGGAGGGCAAGTCCAGCGCCTTCAGGCATGATGAAGCAAGTTAGGAGGGGAGATAAGTCCAGTATTTCTGTGTGTGTGCTTAAGACAATAAGCCCAGCTCAAGTGCAACACACTTGAAATTAGTATGGGATAGTCAGCCTCCTCTAGACTTGATGAAAAAGTTCCAGCTCCAACGCCTCCAAACCAGGCAGTAGAAGCCAGGGGAATGGGTTATGTTTGTTTTCCAATGCTATGTTTTCCAGGCCAACTAAGAGACTGAAGAGGCTGATGCATATGTACGTGTTTAAGCGGCTGTGGTGACTGGTGAGTCCCGACCCTCCACGGGAGGCGCGGGGGTGGAACGATGGTTAGCCGGCTCCCTCGGCCAGACAGAGGGAGATGAAAGGTTTCAGAAATTCAGAGCATATATTTCATTGACACTCTAGCCTAAACAGAGGGCAAGAGTGAAAAAAAACGTTCGGAGTTCGGACCCACAAAGAGTGACTGACTATTTTCTGGAAAAGTGGCAGTAAAACAAAATACCCCAAATCAACAACTTTTGACAAAAAGCGCTGCTTCTTTTAGGATATATCGTAAAAAAAGAACAAATAGACAACCATCACATAAATGCCTAGCAGCTAGCCTGTGGTCGACTGCTTACAAGCAATTCTCATGTATTTCAGTGGTGAGACATAGCATAGGGGAGAGTGGGGTAATTTGGCCGCTTTTTTATAAAACGATGTAACTAAAAATCGACAACACATTTCTGCATTTTCTCAACGCTGACAGGTGTGGCATACATTTTACTTTCTTGGACAGTAAACTTGAAATGATAGATTAACCACTTATATTGAAATTGTGACGTATTACAAAGGTCTGCAAAGCGGCCAAATTGCTCCACTAGCAGGGTTATTTGGCCGGGGGTGTGGGGCAATTTGGCCGGTGTTAGTTTGAGGCCCTGATTTTTGTTATAGGCGAGTCAGCTTCACATTCAGCAATGACGTGTGTCCTACGACGCATTTGAAGCATTTTGGAGGTTGACTCAGCCGTCACAGGGGTCGAAAATAGTCAAAAAAGCGGCTTTAGATGCGATGACAGTTTTTTACGAATAGCTTTTGAAGAAATCAAGCTAGGCCAAAACTAAAAGTACCATCGTAATTCTCTCGTCATTCCGCATTGAAACATGTATGTGTTGACTTCGAGAGGTCAAGGTCAAAGGTTGGCTTCAGGTCACGCTACCTCAGGTCGCTTGACCTCAAGGTTACGTGAGTCCAAGGTCATCATGTATATCATTCGATGCGCCTTGACGAGCTGAACACAATGAGACCATTTGCGCGGCTGTATCTTTTTTTCTGTAAGTATTTATTAGCAAAAAAAGCGTTAGATAACCTTTGATGACGTCACATGCCCTTACAGCTGTCCAATAGGAAATATGGCATCAAGGTAGTCAAAGTTGGTCATGAATTATGTCCTTTATGGTATAATTGACCATGACAACTCGGCCGTCCCAGCATAGTGACTCTGAACGCGCCGGCCAAGTTGCCCCGCTAGTCCCGGCCAAATAACCCCACATTGCCATTCTGAAAATGTTTGTCTATAATGTCGTCATGGCTGTACAGAACTAGATGAAATTGCTCTTGGAACCGCTGAACACCCTAAAAAATGGCACTATAATGTTGGAATTCGTTTACAGCCCAAATACTTCATGTTATACAAATTTTTAAACGGAAGTAAAAGTTACCATTTTCTAACGAAATTCACCTTTTATCAATTTTGAATAAAACTAAGAGGGGGAAAGTTTTGACATTTGTTCTCGAGTTAGTTCTGCCGATGACAAATGAATAGAGACTAAAGTTATTTCATTCACTTTTATCAGCTTTCGTACAGGTGGGGGCGGCCAATTTACACCACCGGCCAAATTACCCCACTCTCCCCTACATATACCTGGTTTCCAGAAACGAGGCTTAGCCGGTTGTGACATCCTGGTTGGTCTCCTCTGTCAAGGAAAAGAAGTCCGAAGTGTTTATTCTGAAAAAGAAAATAGTAGCAGTCAAGATACTGGCTCTCGCAAGTCACAATTGTGTCAGGGGCCCTAAGAGGCCGGATTGAGGCCCTCAAGGCATGTGTAAAATTGAGTCCTCAGAACCCAACGACGCCCTATGAGGCTATGTAGTGTGAGCCACCGGGGCCGGAATTGGCCCTCAGAATCCGCATGAGTTAGAAATACCAGTGGCCATTGAGTATTATCGGCTTCCTTTCGTCACGGGGGAAACGCTCGCTTTTTTCGCTCGCTCGTTTTTTTTTTCTTGTAAAACACTCGCTAGTTTCTTTTCCACGAGGCTCTAGCTGGATCCTGGGCCAAACGGCGGGGGGAGGGGGTAACGGACCTCTTCCCCTACCCATCTTTATACGTTAGATGCTGTAAAAGACGTTAGACGTTAGACGGTAATACGGGCGAGAGTTAAAATTGGATTTTCCGTTAGATAGCTCATTCAAATTCAAAACCCAAAACGTTTGGTTGACATGTAGTTAACAATATCACTGGTGGAGTGAACACCTTTGACGAGTACGACGACTGACGGAATATGTGTCCGTACAAGTTTGGGAACCGTGGCGATGTTGATGATTGACGTAATCTATCGTATGGAGCATCGCGAGTCACTGTCCTATGATTTCCGATCGACTGATGAGATAGGCATAGCCTTCAAGCAGTCCTAGATTTTGTCACACAAAAAACTATCACGCAATGGGACGATGACTGTATAACGACTTTCCGTTTCTAATCAACAGCAGCAGCAATTCCGATGCCTGAAGTAATATCCGTGTGGCTATTTATTTGGCTATCTATAATCTATAGTCGCATAAATATTCCTTCTCTCATTTGCTGCATGCTTCTGTATAACGGCAGAAATATAGACCTATATTTGTTGAGCAAGTAGTACGCGAATATTGTAAATAAGCAATTTCAACTGAAGGGGACCAGTGTCGTCTGACTCATCGCTTTAGCTGATGAAGCCATTAGACGAAACCGGTCCGTTTTATATGTAATTGCTTATTTACAATATTCGTGTGCTACTTGCTCAACAAACGTTCTTGCCCAATATATCCACAGCGGTCTAAAAGCAATCCGATTCCCCCTCGCTGCAGGCCATCATTTCCCGTTGTTTGTGTCGATCTCGTGTTTCTGTTCCTTCTCGCTGGTGACGCTTTTAGTTTAACGGTCGGGCGCCCGGCCGGCGCGACTGCAGCGGTGGTTGTCCCATCCCAGCCGGGCATGTAGGTCAATGGTACGTGACTTGGGAGTTCCGTTAGCTGCGGGTTAGGGCATCCGCCGCCGCACGGCGCTGTCCGTCTATGCTCGCTGTGCGGGTATGCCAGACTGCAGTGGCAGGCTCTGGCGGGCGGTGATGGCGTGTTCAGGGGTGTGTGGCAGCCTCACAGCCGTCCCCCGCCGGTGGCGGCGCCTCCACTCCGCCGGTGCAATTCTGATCGTGCTGCTCGCTCTTCATGCTCTCTGGAGGTGGCGGTCCAGAATCGCGAGACCTCAGCGGCCGTCAGAAGGGTGTCTGAATATCTTCCGGATCGGCGACTCCCTGCCAGGGGATGAGGACCGGAGTGCTGGTCCCTTCACCGGCGGCTGTCGCTCCAGCTCTCTGGGCGCTGACCAGGCGCACGCGTGCCTGCGGAGGCGGGCGGCGCGGCTGCGGCGGCCCGCGCGACTCGTGGTCGTCGGCGACTCTCGCAGCCGAATCCTGACGGAGCAGCTGCGCACGTTCCTCCAGCTGGGGAACGGCACTTCGGGCGCGGACGTTCGGCTGGAGGATATACCACCGGGTCCCCTGCACCCGCTGCAGAAGTATTGCACATGGGATGCGTGTGGGAAAAAGGACTTTGTGTGCAGCAGAATCGTGAAAAATGATGAGATTATAGTAGAATATTGGCGACGGCCGTTACTCTACTCGTTATTCTTGCAGAAGCTAAGAAGTCTTGTGATGGAGTGTCGAGAGAAGCCGTCAGAATGTCCCGACCTCGTGGTGATAAATAGCGGTATGTGGTACCTTCGTGTGATACCAGTCCAACTGCCAATTGAAAGGTCCAAAATTGCTTGGACTCTAAAGATGCGAGAGCACGTGAGCGGCATCCGACAGGTACTAGCTCAACTGGTGAAGGAGACCACGGTAGTGTGGCGACTGGAGGAAGCCATCACTTCCGACGTGACAAGCTCGCGCAGAAAGTCGGATTACCAGAGAAGGTTGACCGCTTCGCACGCTTTCTTCTACGAATTACAAACTAACGTGGATGGATTGGTAGTGTGGTCATCCATGCTTCCAGAATGTTTTGATTTCTCCCAGCGCGTCTGCAGCCCAGTCAAGAACTTGAGGAAGTCTGACGACCCCGTCATACAAAATGTGATCGATGAGTGCTACGACGCAATACATGTGGGTCGCTCCTTGCGACAGAGATTTGTGTCCAAAATGTTGGATGTGCTGTGCGAGCTTGATAGCGACAAGGATGCAGAGCACTGCTGCAGGGGATAGCATGATCTGTTATACGGTGGTATAGCAAAACGACTGTTCTATCGTCACAAGTTCCTAATCAAAGTTGAAATAGATTAGGCATGGACACTAGTTGGCAATGTCCAAGATGAATTGAAGATTAACTGAGGATCCTCACCCCTGTGTAAGGAGCTCTCAATCATATTTTCAGTATAATATCAGTGACCACTGACCAGTATAAGTACTCAGTGCATTATGTATACATTTGAATGCAGGTAACCTGAACTACAGGACCGCAACAAAACCATTGTTTTACACTTATCTAGTTTTGTTGAAAGTTAGTTGGCTGTTGTTAGTTGTTAAATTAATTGTGTGATGTATTATTTGATGTGCTGTGTGTGCTCTGTGATATTATTTAGAAGAAAGCATCAGCTTTGCTTCAGTGTATGTAATCAATATATTTTTCATTATGTGGATTTCAAAAAGAAACACTTTTGACTTGAGTCACAATTTTGTTCTACTTTTGACAGATATTGACCATGCATCACCCATTCAGACTCAAGGGCAAACCAATACCTATGTAGCCATGGATCAGGTACTCTAACTTCATCCATGATGCCTTCATCCATCCATCATGTAGCCAACTTGAGGTCAATGTCAATAAGCACTGAAGACTGGAGTTGCTTTGCTGTGGCATTTGAGGTGCAGAGCAACAGCCAAGAGGTACTCTAGTAGAATATATTGCAGAAAATAGAGTGGGACTTATGGGAGTGATTTTATTTATATCTGGCATCTATCAAGCATCATGGATAATAATGGAGACTGGGTAACCAGACAAATCTGTTATGAATTTCTTATTGTTCAGGTTTTCATCAACCTTTGTTCATCCAAAAGATTTACCAGTTTAAAGCATATGTTTACCAGAAAGCAGTACTTAGTGTACCTACACTTACCAGTATAGGTACCACTTCCCCCAAAATAAGTTTTTTTGCAACAGTTTTATGAGTTTTTATGCCTAGAAAGATCAGTAAAGAGAATAATGAATATTTACATGAGGAACTTCAAAGATATTTAACACAGGAAGACCTATTTCCTTCTTTGGTAGAGACTAGAAACTACTTGCAGCCCAAGCTGATCACATTCGCATTGACCAATCAGATCAAAGTTGCATAGACTTGCCTGAGACTCCAGACAGAAACTGAGCATTTGATGGAATTATGTACCTGCCCTGCCCTAGTTCTGACCCACAGCATGCTGATTGCCTTGAGAATTAACCTTGCCACTGGTGACTGCACTGTCAGTTCTTACATAAGGAAGCATTCTTGCAAAGGGAAATGATTTCAAAACAAGAAATGAAATATCCTTGCCTAGCATGATCATTGGACTGCAAAAGCTCTTGATTAAACGTATAGACATGAAGGTAGTAGTAAAGCAGGCATCACACTTCTTTTTGCAGCCAAGGAGAGGTGCTATACCCAGAGATGTAGGTTGTGGGTTTGTAGGCATTAGGTCATCATAGGTGGTAAGTTTTAGGTTGTAGGTGCCAGGTGGTAGGTTTTAGGTTGTACACATTAGGTTTAAGGTAGTAGGTTAAAGGTTAGGTTAGGTTTGTTTCGGTTTGGCTAGAAAGAAGCATCTCTCTTCTCTGGTATCAGTATAGCACCTCTCTTTGGTTGCAAAAAGAAGCGTAAAACCTCAGCCCTGTTCAAGTGTCTGTGGCCGCTGCAATAAAAAGGCAGGGCTTAGCTAGGCAGTCAATCAGGACAGTGGCAATTGAGGTCTGCGAGTCACCTCAATCAGTGATTGGCCGCTTAGCTAAGCCCCACCTTTCTGACCGCAGGAGCCAAAACGGCTGCAGATACTTGAACAGGACCCATCTTTACTACTGACATGAATACCTATAACATTGGCTGGCTAAAAAACAACCCCAAGTGAAACAATACGATTTATTGGAAACCTACTTTATCTTCCAATTGCAATGGCAATGCAACAGAGACTTCAGTTGATGATCACGAGCAAATAACTAAGTTAATCTGCTTTCAACCAGTGATATCAGTCGGGGGAGGTTTGGTCAATCGTTGTCATTTTTAGCACATGCCATTTTTGGCAACCATGTGCTAAAAATGACAACGCTATCAGCTATTTTTAGCAACGATGAAGTCGATTTCACTCCTCAGCGAGGAAATCACGATTTTGGAAATACAAGCACTGATTTTGGAAAAGAAGTGCTGCCACCTGGTGCAAGAAGAAGAAACCAGCTTTAATATGACCGTTGTTTGTATGGTAGTCCAACGTTGAAGTATACCCTTTTTTGTGGCCCGAAGTTGGAACTTTAAATTGAAGCATCCGAAAATGATCGATATTGATCGAAATCATGATGTGAATGAAAAAAATGATATGTTAAGTTGAGAGAGGAGGCCATTTTATCCAGATGCGGTGGTTTACTTCTTGAAATTATTTTTGCTTACGACGACTGCCATGTAATGAGGGATAATTAGCAGCCGTCATTAGCAAAAATAATTTCAAGATGTAAACTACTGCATCTGGATAAAATTGCCTCCTCTCTCAACTTAAAACATTATTTTTTTCATCAACATCATGTTTTCGATCAATATCGATCATTTTCGGATGCTTCAATTTTAAGTTCCAACTTCAGGCCACAAAACAACCTACCATGCAAATAACGGGCATATTAAAGCTGGCTTCTTCGTCTTGCACCAGGTGGCAGCACTTCTTTTCCAAAATCAGTGTTTATCTTTCCAAAATCTTGATTTCCTCGCTGAGGAGTGAAATCGGCCTCATCATTGTCAAAAATAGCAGAATCGTTGTCATTTTTAACACGTGTGACAAAAATAGCACGTGCTAAAAATGACAACGATTGACCAAACCTCCCCCGACTGATATTACCTATCTTGGCGACCTTTTAGAATTTAGATACGAACCGCCTGCGAATGACCAGCACCCCTATCTTAAATATGAACTACCTATATATCAGCTTTATGCCATTTACATAAAAAGTTCAATTAATACAAGGGGGGCATTCCACGTCAAATCAAACACCGAAATCCGTCATCCCCTTCGATTTTTCTGAAAATTTGTAGGCAGACTGGGCATGGTTCAAAACTGAGTTACGTATAATATTTTCGAAATTTGATTACGTATCGCTGAGATATAGGTCATCGAATATAGCAAAAAATGCCACACATCAATTTTTTAAATGGCTATAACTCTGGTTCCTTTTCTGGTATCAAAATGATATTAACAGGGTCTTATAGGCAATTGATAAGGCTTTGATTTTTAATTAAAAAATTAAATTGAAGTGACCTTGAAACGCTTTTGACCTTGAATTAAAACAGAAAAATGTAAATAGCAAAAAACACGTCACCTTCGATTTTGCTAATTTTTACATATTATGTCCGTCACAATGTTCCTAACCATCTGTGAAAAAATTGGAGTGGGCCATTCATAACTTTCGCGGCAAACGCCGTTTTCATGCATCAACATCACGCAACCGCGCGTGACCTTGAAAGACAGAGTCAAGACATGCTTGCTTGTGTACACTTTCTGAAATGAATGATTGCTGATTAGTGATATCCTAAACTCTGCGAGAATGGAAATGCATAGTCATCGTAGTCGAGCATTCACGTTCCATAGTAAAAGTGTCTCAGGCAAACTGTATTTTGCGGTGAATTTTGAGCCGTGTGGAAATGCATCATGAAGTAAATTCAACGAAAACATTATCACGCAACGATATCTTCACGTCTTTTGATCTTCACTATACGAAAGAACATACATTTTATAGTATGTATGGGGAATTTCTAGTTAATCCAATAATAAATATGGCAGTTAGGCCTGCTAAGAGTAACATGTCGCCGGCTGCAAGGCGGGCTCGGCCGATGCGGGAAATGCAGCAATCACAATTTTCTGTTTACACGTTCATATTTCAATTGTTTACCAACCGATTTTCAAAATTCTTTCACCATAAGATTGCCTGTACATTTCTTAGTCTTCTCACAAAATTGGACGCGAATCGAACGAAATCAGCGGTAGGGAGCGCGATGTAAAGACGGAACCGTTCCGTTCCGTCCCGGCACAGTCTACAATTCAGGCGGCGCGTGGCGGTCGGCGCCGGCTGCCGAGTCGCCGCGTCGCTGCGGCGACAGGATGTTCACTTTACACCGCTATTACTAGAACAGTTGTGAACCGATTTTCTTATTGCTTGCACGATGAGATGTCCAATTCAATTCTTGACAGGTAGCCATAGTTAATTTCGCATTAATCTTATGAGATATTGGCGAAAAACAGGAGGGGTGGGCGAAATTCGCTCTTCCTCCTCCACTGCGCGTGCTAACATACGTTTGCATATGTGCAATTTTCTTCAAAACTTATGAATGGCCCACTCTAATTTTTTCACAGGTTGTTAAGAATATGGTAGGCAATAAAATATATGAAAATGAGCCAAATCGAAGGTGACGTGTTTTTTGCTATTTCGATATTTGTGCTTAAGAACAGAGTTAAGCAAATTTCAAGGTCATATATTTAAGTAGGTGCAATTCTAAACAAATGCATAAGAAATTACCTAAACAGTAAGGGTTATTTCATTCAAATCAAACAAGTACAACCAAAGTTATGGTCGTTCAAAAATATTAAGATGCAACATTTTGTAAAAATTTGATGCCCTATATTTAGAAGACCTGTGGCCAGAATGTGCAAAAAACATCAATGTAATGTCCGGGGCCACACAGGAACTCGCTCACAAAGTTATAATGAAATCGCTGATGGTAAGGTGCAAAACAGCCGATTTTTGTTCGATTTGACGTGGAATGCCCCAAGGTAAGTAGGTAAACACGGTATATGTATCATTGAAATGTGCTTAGGACGTAAACTTGACATTTACCGGTAAACACTTAATTAGGAACCTACCTATTTTAGCTGCAAACTAATTGCAAACTTTTTAGCTGAGAGCGGCTCTATCTCTATACGGCCTTGGCTGAGAGCACGCTGACAGCGCGCTCTAAAATTGAAATCTTTACGAACCGCTATTTCATGTTAATAAAATAATTAATTGTTTAGGCAAAGAATGGAAATTGTCAAAGATGTTTACTGCCAGAGCTTACTCTTTCGTTGCATGGCAACCAGCTTATAAAACAGGTTTTTGCTTAAATAGAAAGAGGTTGCTAGGAAACTCGCGAGATTCGTAATGCTGCGAGCAGAAAAAAACAGCTTGAACCTGTCTTTTCTGCGTCATATATGGAAATATGGAAGCTCTGATAGATTGCATAAATATGAAGGGAAATTTGTCAGATTTAGGGGCTGAAAAGTCCGGCGTAACAAACCGACCGACGCATAACTTGTTGGAAACTTACCCGCGCTGTGCTGGGGGCAGGGGGTGTTTTCACACCCCTCTCAGGTTTTTCTCGAATATCTCAAAAAACGGCGGCGCCACATATTTATACATCTTAACCACACGTGAAAATTTCAGACCAGTTCACCAGGTCAGTTTACCAGGTCATGTCAAGTGACCTTATCTAAGAAAAGCCCAAAGGCCTGCTGTAGCTACACCAACTAAATGATCGCTTTGAAACTTTCAGCGATTGATAAGGGTAGCAGTATGTATAAAACGTACCTATACATATAACATATTTTTAATATCGGTCAATTTGGCGGCCTCTCCAGCCTCCATTATAGGAGTTAATGGGAGAAAACTGAAATGCACCTCTTTTGGACGAATGTCATTCTAAGCCCTCGCAAACATCGGTTTATATAGGTATCTGAACATGAGACACTGAATCTGAAAATTGCACCCGTGATCCCTCTGTGTACCCCTGATATCATCTCAGGTCTTGAAAGAGAAAGGTCACCAAAAGTGTTAGTTTTGCTTTAACTTTTGGTAGACGTTCTAGAGCGGTGAAAACACGTCAGTTGCGTTCGGATCAACTGGTATGCAGCATGACGGTATGACCCTTTCCGATTAGGTCATGATCTTGACCTGAGGTCAGATTTTCAAAATGACCATTCAAGGTCAACTTAGAGTTCATTCATCGTGTCTCGACGAGAGCAACACGATCCTGGCAAAAGTAATGTCGCGGCTCTCTTGAGTCAAAACTAAGTTACTACCGACTACCGAGAATCATGTTTCGTGAAAACGGCAATTTTTAAAGTGTTTGCCTTCTGGACCTGAGGTCAAATCTGCAGATTTGACCGGACATGTGGGAGAAAGAGAGCTGTAAGAGCTACCGAATACGCCATTTTCCGCGGCGCTGTAGCTCTATTGGTTCCCGAGTTAGCTGTCCGACGAAGTGTGTCATACGTCAGTGGGTAGGTATAGGCTAAGATAACTTTCATTTTGCACCATCAATGTTTTTTAGAAACGGAGTAAGTAACTTGAGCCTTTCTTCACGGGCGTCACTTTTTGAATAATATCGATAGGGCTAATGGTTAACTCGCGCCCTGGTGGTGTCTGTTTATAATGCGACCTGGTGGGGGGGCTATTTTTGTCCCCCCCCCTCGTACATCTCCGAAACTACTGGACGGATCCGCAAAATTTAAACGGTGTTCGAAAGCTCTGTCAAATTTGTCGAAGGAAGTTTAATTTCATTGACCTCGGATCACCGATGACGTCACAGGTCAGGTCAAACATAAAACGTTTTGCCGGTCACAGGTCTTCTAGGGAATGCGCTATAACGTCGAGTAAAACGCATTTTATCGAAAATCAGCGATAGGTCGTCAGTTGCCTACCTAGTACATATGTTGCTATTAGAGGTCACTGATAGTACCAGGTCAGGTCACAGGTCAGGTCACCAAGGGTCAGCACATGAACCCAATTTTACTAGAGCTGTGTGATGCATGTTTTATGGCCAATTTTTAATTTTCAAACTAGTGTTGGTTATAAGACCATCAGGAACAATTTAGATCACATCCTGGTGGAGGTCAGGTCAATGTCAGGTCAAAAAAGGTCAAATCTCAAAGTTGATATTTTTGCATAAAATGGGTACTCATTGAATGCAACTCGTCACGGCGAGTCTAACGGTGGTCTTTGTTTTGCGCTAGATGGTCTAGAATCGCTTAAAATTGAGTTTAAAAATTTGCCGTCATCAATTTTGAACAGTTTTTTCGCTATACCTTGGCCAAAAAAAGAGGTATCGATCTGAAATTTGATATGTGAATAGAAATCGGTAAGGGCTATCACATGTATTCCGCGTTTTCGAAAATCAGAAAACTTTTTGGATTTTTGGGCAATTATATCTAAAAAAAATAGTGTTTTGATTTTTGAGGGTCAAAATTAAAAAAAAATTCAAATTTCTGAGATCGTTGTTCTGTAGCCCTGGTAATCTACACCTTTTAGGTATGTCTCAAACGTTTTTTTTTTTGTATCTTCAAAGCTATAGGCCTGACAGCTCTTCCCGCGAAACCTTGTTTTTTTGTCGAAAACGGCAGAACATAACGTCACTCTGACGTCATTTGCGGCCAGCCTATCATAGCCTTTGAAAAAATTGTGGTCACAAAAAATTGATGCCCGAGAGGGTACTGAAAGTTTGGTGACGATCGGCGCAGCGGTTCTGGAGATATATCGAAAAGTCTGGAGGGGGGGGGGGCAAAAAATAGCCGCCGCCCCCCCCCCCCCATCAGCCCATCAGGGCGCAGGTTAATTTTACGATACAAATGCCATTCTTACCATGCAGTGCTATATAGGGCTCACGTTAAAACTCCAAAGTTATTGCCGGTAGGGCTCGGGCCCTACCGCCCCATACAAAACGACACCCATGTCGTTTGCTCCCATGCTCCAAATATATTTTTATTTTCCTGTTATGTATGGTGCATGCTGCATCGCAGAATGTAACCAATTACCTACCTATCTATCACATACGAGCGAAGGTCGACATACAGTGAACACGCTTACGCATTAGCTGACGCCTTTATTGCTAATGTCATGGTGAGGGGCGCTCGACGGGCCTGGCGATCGTCGGCACACCGCACACTGCTCGCGCGCTTCCATTGCCCGCTCGCGCCCGTCAGCACTGCTATTGATCGATACGCTCGGACGGACGGCCGCGTGCGTGGTCGACCGGCCGGAGTTGTGAGCTAGTCTGCACGCGGCACGGGCCGAGTAGTGTGTAAAGTCGTGGTGTTGGCCCGTACAGAGTTGTGCGTTGGCTCCACCGAAAAGTGTGTTGGTTCTCCGGAGTGGTGTGCTGGTTCGTACGAGTTATATTTTGCTCCGTAGTCCGTACGTAGGAGGGATGACAGCTAGGACAGCGCCAGTGCCGTGAGACATCAGAACGGAAAGAGGCGGCCGAATGCTGTTTGGACCATCACGTCCATCGGTCACCCCATTCACGTTCAGGTGAGTCAGGCCCGAGTCACCGACTTCTACACGTTTCGAAAACCTGGCCATCGGCCTATCATGACGTTTTATGGATCGCAATGTTTCTCGTAAAAAATAATAATAAGGGCTCATTTTGGTGGACAAAGAAGTGAGTGAAACTGAGAGTTATAACATTATATGCTCATGTATGTACGAGTACATCTATGTACTTTATTTCATTCTAACAACAAAGTTGACTTCAGAATACCTACATATGTCTGGCAAGAGTCGCATGGCGCCCCTTCACTCAGCGCTGCACGGCTGCATTCTTTGTCGAAAAGCTCTCACTGCGGAAACTTCCGCGTCCCTACGGCCCTCTCGCTGAGAGCTCACTGCTTGCTACACCGTCTCGCCCGGTTAGTTAGTATTCTGACCCGGTGTTCGGCGCCGCTCCGCACCGGGGTTTCAGCCGAGTTCAGGGTCAGACCAGCCCTGTGTCTGCGTCTGTGTGGGAACAAACACGGCCAGTCCAGCTCGGCTCGAGTTTCGGCCACACTCCACTGACTAGAACTTGGTAACTCACGGTTCCAAGTTGACAAAACACGAAGGAAAACGTCGTGGTCTCCTTGTTTAATTGTGCCGTTTACCTGTTCTGGGAAACTTTTTAAGTTTTTTTATTGTTTTTTATTATGCTTTTTATTGTTCGTGAATAAGACAGTAAAAACTGAGACAAGATACCTAATTCTATTTATTCAGACATGATTAACTTTTTAGAAAATCGTTGGAGAACGACTGCCGTAGAAAACATAGGTATTTGATTTGAAAAAATAACTTTCCACCATTTCGAATACATATATACCTATATCTGCATAGTGCATTGAAAAAAAATGAGAGAAAGAAACACCTTGATGGTGAAAGTTATAAATAAACCGATTACATCAACAAATAAGCACATAATCGATCATCAGGATTGTTTGTTGTCTGCCCAACGTATTCCTGGCAGGGTCCCTATAGTAGTTGTTTAGGATACTGCAATAGGCATTTGTTTTTCTTTCGATAGGTATAGTTTCCAACATGAGGGAATTATTATGTTCGATCCGGATCGAGATAATGCTGAAATGCCTTTTATAGTGTACCGATCCTGAATTGCCTTCTGAGAATATGTAAAAAAATTAACAGATCGATTTAATTTCGAAGTCAGTTTCCAAACAACGATGGCAGAGGCACTCCTGAAGCACCGTCAGCCTGGCGCCAGCCATTGTCTGTCGTGCGTTCCGTTCTGATTTAACAATTGAAACGTCTCACATCTCTTTCACATTCACAGCTGCCTTCTAAATGTCTTCTACTGCCTTCTAAATGGATATGTAAAGAACGGTTTGCAATTCAACGTAAATAATAAATGTTTTATTTTTAAGACATTCACAGAACATTTATATGCCTGACATTTATAAGCACTGTGACTATGTAATTGAATAGAATACTTTATAACAAGATGTTTACATTTACTGCCGCATTATTCGTCAATCCATGCATTCTTCAAATAAAATTATTGTCGCAAAACAGCATTTATCTATTTAAGTAATTATACCTAGCATGCCCGTCATTATAATTCTGCATTCTACGAGCCGAAGCACTTGACCCGCAGCTACTCACTGTAGGTAATATTTATCCGCAGTCGGCACCCTTACCTACCTTCCTCACTCGGTTATATCATGTCAAGTAACCACACTATCTGAAAATCAAAATAAACGGTGCGCTCATAACCCAAACAAACCGCGCTGGTGGTAGCTCGCTGCCCTGACCGCGACATTAACCGTCACGGGAGTCTTGATGCCACCGGCACTGGTGTGGGTCCTGAACCGACAGTTTGTTGATACACATATCATAGTGGGTCCCAGGCGGACGGTCGCCACGACTGGACTACGTCAACTGACCAGCTGACAGCGTGGGAACGGGGAGCAGGCGGCCGGTCTGCTGGCCTGCAGCACGCGCTGGATTGGTGTAGAAGTGCTGTTACGTGCAGTGTGCAATGCGCATTGCGCAATGTTGTGCGGTTCGGTGGCTAATCAGTACCTACCTTGCATTATTGAATGTGGTCGCCGTGCAAACAGACAGCAAAGCCGAGCAACGTGTATTTTTAATGTGCAAGTATATATTGGCAAACGAGGAAATTATACCCGGACGCGTGCGTCGTGCAGGTGCACGCATGAATTTGTGCACGCAGAACTGAAGTGATGTAACGACTTATACGTCACCAGTTTAGTAAGTTACCAGAAGCGGCACTGTGTCTCACGGTCTAATTGAACTAGATAAACTCTAGTTAAACTCGGTTCCAGTGGTCCGCACTTCTTTTATCCCATAGACGCCAGACGGTTCGAATTAAAGGGACCCTCCCACCTTCAAAAATGTTAATGAATTGGCATGAAAGTGATGTCGCTCTGTTCAGAAAGAGCGAAAACGAATATCTACCAAATTTCATCGAAAAATATTCACCGGTTTTCAAGATATTAGACTTTTACTATTGTTTACTTTTTGGGATCTCCGCTGTTCCTAGCGACTTTATTTGAAAGTGCGGCATTTGTTGCGCGCAAAGCAGCATATACCACCGCGTGCTACCAAACGTTTTAGTAAAAGATTTAAAAATCGTTAGATCTCCGCTGACGTCACAAATTCTAAGGGGGCACACCAATGCATTAGCCCCTTAGAATCCGAAAACTGCAAGTTTGAAATTCCATATCTCCGAATTAAAGCATTTTTCGATGTTGTGAGTGCCCAAACCGGTATTTTCAGGCCATGGCCACCAATTTGGCTATCTCAACTCAAAACTAATGTTAAGGTGGGATGGTCACTTTAAATACCAGGCGACACTTTCTGTTTCAGCCAAGGGAAGTGGGACGCAGCTCTCCCAGGAAAATCGGATTGGCCGTGGCAAACAGCAAGTTTTTTTAAGACGGTTTTGATCGTTAATGAGGGTTGATGAAATGCGACTTTCCAAGGAAAACGCGGATGGCAACTAGCAAGTCACCCTGCCCCTTGCAGCTGAGCAGGCCCGGACAATGAGATGCACCCATCCATGAGTCATGAGCCCCGCTGCACCACATGACGTTCCCGGCATTCCTCTCCATGACGTGACCCCGGCATCCATTGTCAGCTGACTATCCGGAAGTGGCCATTGGTTCGCCAGAGTGCGGCATTCACGCCATTTCCTGTCCGGGTGCAGCCAGTCTCGCGTCTGTCCGTCTCGCGTCTGTCCGTCTGTTCATGGTGTTTGCTCGGGAGAACGGAGCCTGTAAGACGGAGTTTTTTGTTTCTGCCATCGCGATATAATGTCAGCATAAAGCATTGCGTTGTGCATGTACACACGCTTGGACGTGCGTGCTCTTGTAGTGATTGTACTGTATGTACATTGTGCCTATAACCTACAATGTCTTTTATTTATGTGTTTGTGCACATTTTAGCTCTCGGGATTTAGGCAAGAAGGGTGCCTAGCTTACCGTAAGTGCAGCAGGTGCCAAGATACCGAACTTTTCGCATCAAAGTCGTCTTTTCCGATTGATCAGCTAAAATCAGTGTGTCAGTGCCACCCAAAGGCCAAAACTACCCACCCACAGTGCTACCGGCCGTGCACTCTCTTTGCACGCCGTGCACGTTTTCCCGTGCACTGTGCAATGATGTTTTCTCCGTCCCTGCACCGTCGGGGAGCACTCCTCTCAGATCGTGCCGGGACCCTACGGATCACTGCTGCGGGGTTGCGTGACCGCTCATCCCTGTCCCGAGACGGTCGGCTTCTAATGCGCCGTCCAGCCTCTCTGGTACGCTCAGAAAAGCCACGGTCGCTGTCCTTGGGTGCCGCCTCTCCTCAGTTCTCTCTCCTCACAGCCTTCGTCGACCGGCTGGCCGGGCGGCCCCGTCCCAAATCGGGTCGTCAACCCTGAGGCGCGTGACCCCATGACCCGGCCTCGGCGGTGGTAGGGTTGCAACGACACATACATGACCCGACAGCGAGCCGGCAGCCAGGTATGCAGTGGAAGCCTCGCGTTTTTGTGCCCACCAGCCGGGCTGACGGCGGCTGGTACCGGGGCTCGGACAAAAGGTGAGTAACCCCACCTGTTTGAACAGTCAAGCAAAAGGCTCGCTGCAGATGCTCATCATTGTTACACTAAAAATATTAACAACGTCACACACCATATATGAAGGAACTTACAATAAATCCCTAGGCCGTATATAAATCCCCAGACCGACGACCGACACTGAACGAGCAGCCACCGTTTCTCAGGCTGCCGTTACTCCCGTCCGCTCGAGCGCCTTTCTAATGCATTCCAGGACCGGTTCGACTCGTTGGGGGCGCGTTGGGCCGCCGTGCGGCGCGGCCGGTTGCGCTGAGAGCCGCGCGGCTTCGACTTCAGCCATCAGTGGAGTCCGGAGGCCGCCGCGGTCCGCACGACAGTGACCAGAGTGGGTGAGACCGCGAGTGGAAAGTGCGTGTGTGTGAGTTATTGTGTGAGACGGACAGTGAGTGTGTGTTGGGAGGGGGGTTGAGGAGAGTTAGCCAGCGCCGCCACTGACCGCATCCTCCCTTCCGAAGATCCTTGTTCCGATCTGCGCACAAGATCGGAACTCACCAAACCGGTTTCCGAGCCCGCCTGTCGCCGTACAAAGAATCGCGGTGGCTCATACGGAGTCCGTTGGAGCCGCCGCGGACGGGGGTCGCCCCGAACAACACCGCGGCTCGTGCAGCCCGGCGCTGGACTGGGCTCGTCATCACTGTGGTGACGCAGTAGCGAGCCTCGGGGACGCGTCGTTTGCCGCAGAGGCAGTCGGTAACACGTAGAATGTGCTGCGCCATTGCTCAGGCATCGTGTAGGCAGAAACGGCGTATGCCACACCAGGCATAGATTCTCGAATTGAATATTCATGCAGTCAGCTGTATACTCGAATGGGCGTTTCAGCGGGACCAGTCACTTTCAGATCGCCCGCGTTGTTCAGGAATGTGCGCAGTGCGCACCCCTGCCGGCCCTGCCTGCATTCCTGCATTTTTCCGCCCGGCTCCGCCCCCGTCCCCGTCCCGGTGGACCGACCATTTTCCGAGGTCCATCCCGTTGAGCACCCAGCTCACGAAGCGCCGTAAATTGGCACACCTCTGTCGTCGGCCGGTCTTTCAGTTTCAATCCACAGCGGCGAAAGTTACCGCACTATGACCCCCAAGGAGTCTTCAATCAATCAGACGTTGGCATGAACGGAAACCAATTTTCGCTTCTGGATGAAAACAAACCCGCCAAGCTCGCACAGGGGATATTGTCTTATAGGCGACATAGGAGCAAAAAGATTGGTTGGTTACAATTAAATTGAATACCAAGCGTTTGCATTTTTACGGCGAATCTGTTAGCAAACCGGTAATGTTAAAACGTAAAACGTAAACAGTTTAACGCATCCGACGTTTAAGGCGATTTTGCCACGGATTAATTGTCGATAGCGGAGATCCCTGACGCCAGCTCAGATTAGAGTCCAAACTCTGCCCCAGGTCCAGTCCCAGCCTTAGGTCACAGCCCTGCAGCCATAAATCATAACCGCAACTCAGCCCAGCCCGTACCATCTACAGCCTATCTCCGTCGTTTTTGTCCGTGCAGGCACCTGTCGCCGGATGCGGCCAAGTCGCCGAGCACTTCACCTGGCTGTTCTCTTCTTATGATCTCGGCACCAATCGAATGGGTTTGATGACCTTCGATGACCTGACGTGACCTCAAACAGGTGGTATGACATTTTGCTAGTCGCCTTGTAAACAGAGGTCACCTTTCCTTTGTGACCTATATCTCGTCCCTTGACGTTATACATGGTTGCACCAGGCACCTTATGTCTCTGTCCGTTTAACGTTCCCAGTCCCATGTTCAAGATCATCACATTTACCTGTCTGTTGTGCCAAGTCAGCTCCTTGCAGCCCCAAGTGCTCTAAGGATTGTAGCCCCAAGTGCTCTAAGGATTGTAGCCCCAAGTGCTCTAAGGTGACCTGTATTGTAGACTGGTTCACATTTATAGACCGCTTGGGACGTTGGCGCATTGTTCAAGCCGGTCTGTCTCTTTTTAGGATTTTGAATTGGACATATTTTCCGGGTCTTTCCTGTCTACAAGACATTTGCGTGATCTATCGTTTCCCTGACGCCTACTGTTAACGCCAGACCCCTTGAGACCCTAATTTTTCGCGATTACTTTTAAATGCGTGAAGGAATTTCAACCAAGCTCAGGACATGGCCGTTTCAAGACAGGCCGAAACTTTTACAATTTAGATATTTTATCGCCATTTCAATATTTCAGGCACTTGTCATTGACTCGTAATGTTAAATTTCGAGCAAGATTTTCATCCGGTGTGTAGAGGCTATCACCAGTCAGTCTGTGATACGTTATGACGTCACAGCTAAGCCCCGCCTCTGTGGTCTTGGCCTGCGGCGGTTTCGGGCCGGCGCGCGGTCACTCTCGCTGTGGCGGGGAGCGTGGACGGGCGACGGGCGAGCGGTGCCGAAAGCCGGCGGAGTTGTGCGTAGCGTCTTGGCTGACAGTGCCCAGAGAGCGACATGATGACTAAGGAGTCATAAATGCTCAATGCGCATTGCTTCTACAATGCGCATTGAGCATCCACCACTCAATGCGCATCCACCACTCATGTTCGCTGATATATTTTTTTTTTTATAAGCTGCAAATGACGGGCAGATGGCATATAACTGACATAAGGTTAGGAAATATTCACCTGTATTTAAAGCCTATGGCGTTGCAGATAATGCGATAATGGGATGTCGGATGTCACCAAGTAGCTGCCGATTTGTACATCGCTATGCAACCATCGAACAACGCAATAATAAGTTAATTGCCTGAGCTTCACATCATACGGCTCGCTCGTATTTCAAACAGCTACCCTACATCGAAAATCGTATTTGTTAGGAATCGTTAACGTTTGTTCGAAGCACGACTGAGTAGTAGGTTGAGGAGTGATGATCCTCTTGGTCCTATATACAAGAGTCAACAAGAGCCTAACATTTACTTGACCGTCTGCTGCAATTGACTCATAGCACGTGAAGCGTCAGCGAAATTCATAGTCCTTCACAGATGGCAGGGGTGTCGTTTGTACAGAGGTCGCTGATGGGCACGGGTCAATGCCGCAGTCGTGGGCGGAGCCTAATGTCATATGACGTAGAAAGCCTCTATCCAGGATGGAAAAACAGTTAACATTACGAGTCAATGACAAGTGCCTGAAATATTGAAATGGCGATAAAATATCTAAATTGTAAAAGTTTCGGCCTGTCTTGAAACGGCCATGTCCTGAGCTTGGTTGAAATTCCTCCACGCATTTAAAAATAATCGCGAAAAATTAGGGTCTCAAGGGGTCTGGCGTTAACAGTATACGCTTCGAGATTCAACTAAAACGTTGCGAACTGAAAGTTGCAACCTGGCAATGAGGCTGATGTTCACTCCCAGTAACTCATTGGATGGAATTGCCTGCATGGGGATAAAATGTCAGGATGTCCTGGGACGTGCTTGACAGTGTTAGACAGTGCTTGTCGCCAGTCCCTCGGTCGGCCATCTGCACCTGTTGCAGGTTACAGGTGCAGTTACCTGTTCACTGTTCAGCAGTGCCTATCTAATTGGCGAGTGACCGGAATGACCTTAAGGTGAATTCATGGAAAATCCCTGAAGGTGGAAGCAGTCGACAAGCAGCCATATTTAACCCTTGGAATAGGGCGAGGCAGTAAGCTAAGCTCGCATGTTTCACGTTGAAGGTTGCGTGGAGCATGACTGTGTCTTGGTCTAGTGTCTACGGGCCAGGGTCAGAGATCCACTCATACCGATGCAGGAATGCAGGCTTTCTGTGCCATTACCTCCATCAGCCCACTGCACTGAGCTCACTGCACGCTGCACACGTGCAGTGTGCACGTCGCTCATGTGCACGGTGAAGACGGGTCGGCGTCACTGACAGCCACCTGCCGGTGACCGGGTTCCCGCGGCCCGCATTCCAGCGGTTTCCGGCAGTGCCAGTGCTGGGAGTGGGACCAGCGGCGGATACAACTCGGCGTCGACTGGACGCTGGCCGGCTGGACGGGTTTGTCCGCGCTGAGCGTGACGCTAACCGTGACGTGACGTGACGTTAGCCGTGACGACGTGATGTGACGGAGGTGTGAAAGCGGGCCGTCACATCGGTTCGTATCACGCGATAATAGCCGTTTTCACGACTGCCATCTGGTACACATTTGGTGCAGATTAGGTGCAGATTAGGTGCATATTTGGTCAAATTAGGTTCAGTGTATCTCTTAGAAGCTATCAGCTATAGGGTTGCACTAAATGCTTATATGCCTCCTTTGTCATATTATCAGAGAGTATCATCGATTAAAACACTGACATAGTTTCATAAAATGAATATATTCGCTGTAAAAGAGATCAGGTGCAGATTTGGTCAAATTGGTGCATTCGCCGGATTGCCCGTCGTGAAAACGGCTATTACCGTGAGGCTCCCGTCACCCTGACGGGCCTGTTTTTAAAACCAGAGCGAGAGGCATGTGGGCGAATTGGTGCGACTATGGACACTCTTCGGGTCGATTTCGAGTTCTCGACTGGCCGATGAAGGCGGCAGGGAGGGAAATAAATAGTTTGTTGGAGTATGGAAAGAAGGTGGATGCTCCGTCGAGAGTCATGGATGAGATTATCCGCGAGCCATTGATGCGATTATCCGCGGTCGGTGTGACTGACCTGACCGAGCTTCCTCGTCTCGCTTGGCGGAGCAGGAGACAGCGTCTCCTTTGTCAAGGAGACCATCCCGGTCTCGACACTCCACCCGAGACTCATGGGTTTCATCGGAACGTGACATGCATTCTTGGCTGTTTAAAATTCCGCACTCAGCTGCCGCGTGCAAACAGACGGCGACGTTGTCATGACAACGCGAGGGTCAGGAACGGATAGCAGCGTCGCGGTGAATTTGATTCAACTCCCTAAAACAACCTTCGATTCAACTGCGGCTTCGTCCGCTTATCACACATCCAGGATTGGTTAAAATGACGCGCTCCGGCGCGGTTCGTGTCGCGTCATGCTCACTTCATGGACCATTTACCGCACCTCTAAGTATAGGCTCAGTTCTTGAAAAGTAGAACTGCAATATATACCTTCACTCTACAGGATGAGGTCCGGCTTTTTCTGTCGTTTCGCCGCCGCATGACGTTTGAACGTCTACTTGGGCTGAGGGTGGGGACACCCCGTTGTTCCACCCCACGAGCGACAATGGGTTGTATTTCACGGCTGGAGGCCTCCCCTGCCATCAGGTGGCCTGGTCCAGACTCGGGAACACCATCAGACCAGGGTCTGGTCGGTGGACGGCACTTGGCCCGGGTCTGCCCGCCGACATCAAACTAGACGCTTTCGTAAATGGAGTATCTCACGATTCACGAGGGCTGCCGACGCCCGGCTCTCTCATACTCCCACACAACACACGATCTTTCCCAATGCACAACGACTCGCTGAGACTCGATGACTCGCTTCCATCCCCTGGCTCATTTAAGTCTGTTTCTCTGCAGCTAAATGAATGAACTCAAGGAATGAACCCATTCTTGATTCCTGAATCCGGGTCATATTTTCGACATCCCTGAATCGTGAAACTGCAGTACGACGCATGTCAGCCTTTTCCCCAGTCCCGCTGGCGCTCATCGAAATAAACGCCATCATTCTTCGAGAGAGACGTTTTCATCTCTCGACATTCGTCGGCACTTCTTTTACTAGAACAATTTTTTTTTTCATAAGCTTCTTTGATCTCTCTCTCCCTCTCTCTCTCTCTCTCTCTCTCTCTCTCTCTCTCTCTCTCTCTCTCTCTCTCTCTCTCCCTCTCTCTCTCTCTCTCTCTCTCTCTCTCTCTCTCTCTCGCTCGCTCTCACCTCTGCGTGGGTTCTGCCGACGTTAGCTCGGCGCCTGAGGACCAGCCCCTGCCGGTACAGAATCTACAGGACGGTGTATACTTTCACACCGATGTGGCACTAGCGACGCCGGTTACAGAATGACCAAGTCTTTCTAAGTGAGCGAACCGTGAGGTTAACCGAGGGCAGGGGATACTCACTGACACAGGATAAGCCATCCGGTTCATCCACCGTCCTGCAGAGATTCACAAATGGCTGCACCACCGCCACCGGTCACCGGCTGGATGGCTGGGCGGTAGTGGCGGCTGGTCAAAGCACGTGACATTTGCACTGTATTCAGTGGAGCGATTGTCCCCTCAACGCGACAGGGGCCTCGGAGCGCTTCGGGGAACGTATTGATGAAATATCGACGAGCGAAGAGACCTCACCGTCGAACTAACATCAGTAGAATTTTCGGGTACTGTCGGCTACCATCTGACGGAAAACGATACACTTCCGTGCGCTAATTAGCATTCTTCCCATCCACCCCTCTTCCTGCCGACTGCCCTCTCGACCCCGCCCCTCCCGGTCTTCCCACCTTCACCCCATCCACCTGCCGCCCGCCGACTTCGCTCGCCGGCGCTAGTTCCGGTGACGGCCGGTGGCGTCGCTGGCGTCGCGGAGTAACGAACGCCGCGAGCCAAGGCCGCTGCGAGCCGCGGGCGGCGCGTCGCGGCTCCAGTCCACTCCAGTCCAAGGTCCAGTCCAAGTCAGGTGGCGGCCGACCGGCTTTGTGCCGCAAGAGACTGACGGCGTTCTTTTCCAGCGAGTCCAGTGAGCGAGCCGGGCGGCGGCGGGCGTGCCCGAGAGCGTCTGTGATAAACTCTGTGAGTGGGCCGCGGAGGCCGCAGCATCGGCATCGGAGCGTGCACGTGCAGTGGTAGCGGCTGGTGCTGTGTCGGGTGGTGACTGGTGCCGACCCGGGAGATCAGTGATTGGTGACGACCATGGGTGCCCAGGCGTCTCACGAGCCCCTGGAGCAGAGTGTGGCACGGGTGAGTACCTATACCTCGTTATCGTAAATTGTGTCTTGTGGGTGATTGTTGCGGTGGTTGACTGAGACATGGACACATCAAGTTGAAGTCCGTGGTAGTAATACCTGATTCCTGTTGGCTGTTGCTGTTGTAAGTTGAGTTGGTTCAGGCTGATGCTGGTAAAGCCAAGGCCCTTATTTAAGTTTTGATTATATTATAATTCATAATATAGATCGACTAGTGGACTGTTCAAAATAAGTTCCACTGCAATGTTGATGTGACTTATTTTGATGGGACGTCAGCGTGGCACGTGCGACTTAGCCTTTTTGGAGGGGGGGGGGGCACACCAATAACCATTGACCAATGACCAGCTTATAGGCGTGGCAAGGGCTGCGCGCAGGGGCGGATCCAGAAAATCTCCAAGGGAGGGGCCATTAGAAACTAGAAACCAGGAGGCCCCCCCATAATCCCACCTGTTGGAGGCCCCATCTTCCCACTTGTTGGCCCCCCCCCCAAAAAAAACTGCGTCTATTGAGCTTATCTAGCTGTTCAGGCAACATCTCAACATCTGTGCAGGCTTGGAGGCCCTCTGTGCAGGTTAGGAGGCCCTGTAAAAGTGGTCATCTCTGTGAGTATAAGAGACCTCCAAGTTATGAAAAGCTTTACCAATCTTCTAACAAAGAAGTCTTCTCAGCTAGTCTTCTAAGAAATAACTAAGTGGGTAGGTTAAAAAAAAAACTCATCGGATTTCGGCCACTTTATTTTCAGGAGGCCCCCTTTTCAGCTTTTTAACTTTTTAACTTTTTATTTTATTTTTGAAAAAAAAAATCGGCTAAGGGGGGGGGGGCATGGCCCCCATGGCCCCCCCTTGTATCCGCGCCTGGCTGCGCGTCACGCCCATCGGTATCGTGACGATGGATATTGATCCGTGAATCAGGACGGCTTACCACTTACCAGTTAGGGGAAGTTGGGGCAATGCCGGAGTTGGGGCAAAGCCGAAATTCGAGATATTTCGAAAACCGTAAGACATGGATGCCACCTGTCAGTGATGCTCTGAAGCTTAAGTGACTACAATTATCGCATGTTTGTTACGAGTCGTCATTGGGAATACTTCGACTGTGAGGGCGCCAAGAGCGTTTTCAAGGTACGTTTCCCTTGTACTACATGCGCCTTTGAAGCTGCATTTCTTACTCATTATGCTACCGTTTGTCTGGCCAATTCGGTCAAGTAATCTTTAGCATGTCTTTGCATAAGTGTGCTGCCTATTTGAAATTTATACAGCACGTTGAAAAGTTATGGGCCTGCAAATGAAAGTATGGCTGGCTGGGGTAATGCCGAAAACGTGCGATTACGCACTTGTTAAAAGCACGCTACGTGGACTTTACTGCTGTAGAATAGCAACGCGTATTTTTAGTCACACAAATTACACTTTCAACCGACACAACGGCCTGTTACCTATAAGGAATAATTTACCTGGCATTTTCTTATTATATCACACAATTATAACTTCCAGTGTGCACCGCGTCCTCAAGCTCTTAAAACGCGTGTCAGCTTTGATGAATTCTGGATAAAGTTTGAGATAAACTGGCAAAACATCAATGTCGGCATTCCCCGTAGATCATTTATCCCATTTTCGGCTTTCCCCGCAGTCCGGGGCAACGCCGAAAAAGTCACTTCTTTGATATTTTTAGTTTGTGCGCTTAAGGGTATGCGAATTCATCAAATGCGCCTGGTATGTTTGAAAGGCAAAAGACTGGCCTCTCGAATGACGCCAACAAGAATAGCTTATGTTGTCTACCTTGCGTGCCACGGGCGTCAGAAAAAAAGTCTTCGGCGTTCCCCCAACTTCCCCTACCGATAGGGTTAGGCGATAGTGTTGGGATTGTTCGTGCACCCAAGAACTAATGATCGGCCAAAGTATGGAAAATTCTCCTCGAATCTGACCTGACCTGACCTTGCAGTAACGAAGCCAGCGACTGGATTCCAGAAGTTAACCTCCCAGGACCCAGAGTCGTATCCTAATCCCTGTTTAGCTGGAGCAGCAGCTGAAGCGTCGAACGTCTCGGCCATCCGGTTCATTAGCTCCAGCTCATCTGTGGCCGAAGTGACAGGTTCGGTCGTTAGACATTAGTCCGAGGACTGCACGAATGTTATTGGCACCGTGCCAGGCGTCACAGGGCTTCCTTTGGGACCTTGCGGGGGAGGGGCTGCCGAAATAGACGCAAGCAGGGACCTCCCGGTCAGATTGAGCCCGGTTTGGTAACGGGGCATATTCTAAACTGTGGATAGTGCCCAATAATGTACGTTTATCTACTTATATGATTTTCAACAGCTTTGTTCTGAATGTTAGCGATTGATTATTTGAAAAGAATAGGCAGCATCGTCTCAAGGCCGGCTTTTTCTGCGATATAAAATCAGTCGAGTCACTGGGATGTTGCATGCAAGTCTGTCAATAATCTTTCATTTCTTGAACCTCACAGGCTATAACAGCTACTGAGACTGAACAGTAGTCTATGCACTTAACCATTGTATCTTGTATCAGTCGTCCCTCTCTATAAAGTTTACATTAAATTTACTGTGTTAATGACTTACAGAGCGTTGTGTGCACGATTTGAGCATGCATTAGCTTTGAATTCGATAACTGGTGAAGCACTGGTTGCAACACTGTGTTGGCAACTGTCTGAAAGGATCTTTGGAGTGAACTTTTCAATACGCTGACTGAAAGACTAATCGCCTTTGATGCTTCCAACTTGCTGTAACACATTTAAACGATGTCAGTGTCTGTACCTACTTCTTGTTCTGTCAGACGCTGCACACATTTCAAACGTTTGTTTTCTCTTTAGGCGTACTTTGAAGTGAGCTTCAAAGTGTGTTCAGTTTGACTCAGATACCATTGAAGCACACAGCATCTCAATATAGGTCTCGTCAGCTGCTATTGTTTGGATGAAATGTCCTGTAGATCTGACGGTCGTCCCCCGCTCCCCGTCCTCGCCCCGCCCACTGTCCTCCGAAGCGGCTTTGCAGGGAGTGGGGCGGCCACTGGGGAGGGGGGATAGGAGGGGGGGACTGTTAGACACGTGCGATTTGTGAGGACGGTACTTTTCTCTCGGTTAGGTGAGAGGGTGGTCTGTCTCACGTCTGCCATTCAGCATGAATGGTTCAGCCGACCCGTCATACTCCGTCCCATTGAACCAAACCATTCGGTTCAGCTGTGATATCTGGCTGTCTGATTCTACCCGAATTTCATGGTCCAGCCGCAATGTCTTGTCCAACTGATTTGAGCGAATGAGTTTATGGCAAAGGACAAAGGTTAAGTTGTTCGCAGGTCATTGATGGGAAAAATGTAATGTGAAAATGCCACACATCCTGCCCTGAGTGCCCCTGGGGCCGAGCAAGCGGTGGGCGTACTCCGTGCCAGTTACGAAAGCAGCTCACTGCCATTAATCTTCATCAAAGATGCCACTACATCAAAGGCATCAAAGGTCCGATGAGTTGGGCTGGGCTAGCAGCTCGGCTTGTTTGCCCCTGAGGGACGTCCCTGACCCATTCTCACACCCAATCCTTCCCACTAGCTACCATTGACCACTGAGCGGTGACCAATGACCACTGACCAGTGACCAGTGACCACTGACCACTGACCAGTGACCAGTGACCACTGACCACTGACCACAGAACTTCTCTCGGCCCCGCGTGACCTCGGTCCAGCGTCCACCGGGCGCCGCATATTCTAGACATGACGTCATCGCGCGACCCACCCACAGCTCTGGTGACGTCAGCTGACCCACCTCGATGACGTCATGTGTCACGTGACCCGGACAAGGTCACCGTTCCACGAACACCGAGAGACGTGCTGGCAACCATCGTATTTCGTCGCTCGGCAGGGCCTACGATATAGCGTGACCCTATCTCACGTAGGTATAGGCACGGCATACATCATGCCCATGATGGCGTGGCCATGGTGATTGCCCGTGCCTCTGAGCGAGATTGTTGAGGATTTTCCTAATCCCACATGCCCTTTTTGGAGAGCAAGCATCACGCCCGTGAGATCCGAGGCGTGTTTGGTGGGCGTGAGCATAGGCAATTGGCCGGGTTTGGAGAGACGGTTCGTCGCCCACCGTATCTGTTGTTGGGCAGCGCTCCCGTGGTTCTCGTGTGACTGCGGGGGGAGGGGAAGGGGAAGGGGAGGGGAGGTGGCCGTGACACAGTGGTGCGTATAATGACTGGTGATAATGGGCGCTCACTGCCACAGGCTCTGGGGCTCCGTTTGTTGTGTCGAAATTTGGACTCGGGCTGACTGGATGTGTCAATGTGTCATGGCTCACAGGATTCGTGACGTCATTACTGTAACGATTTTTTTTTTCATACGGCCTCACCGGTGTGTGCTTTGAGCTAAAATAGGTACTTTTCCTCTTTAGGAGGCAAGAGTTTCTTTGCTGATATAAACCATTTCATGTCTGAGATGCTAGTATCATAGTTTAGGTTTTATTCGATTACGCGGCACAAACAAAAGAAGCTGAAACTAAAACAGCGTTGGGTATCCGTGAAAACGGTGGCAGCATGTGGCAGGTTCTAGCCTCAACTCGTTTTCTGTTATTCATCACCTCTTTACGTCATACCGATGTGTTGAGTCAATCACAACCGATGATGAATCCTATAGCTTATTACCGATTCCATCCGCCATGGCCTCCGCCACAGCCGGAAACTGGCTGCATATACGGCACAGAGCAGCGATCGGCGATAGGCGCGGCCCCCTGGTGACGTCACGCTCTGCCCCTGATGACGTCACAGTGCTGACCGGTTCTCACCGGGCTAGGCAGGTCTGTACTGCGGTGCAGTGGAAATGGGGTGCATTTGAAACGGTGGCTGATGAAACAGGACATTTAATTTTGATATGAGTGATTGTGTAGGTGACGTGCTTGGTTGTGGTGTCAGAGCTCTGCAATAGGAGACGGAGAATGCTGACCAGATATATTCATAAAAATCGAACTGAATGAGTCAGGTGACTGATGACTCATGATCTCCCTTCGTCTGTTTGACTGCTGAGTCAGAAGGATATTCTGCATTTTTATCCAGTCAGAGCGTTTTCTACAACTGACGTTGAGTCAGCCAGTCCCCTGCCAGTCTATTTGACCTCGATGTCAGACGATCATCAGAGGTCTGCATAGTGCACATTACTGCATATACTGGGTGTTGACTGCTGACTTCTGAATCAGATAACTGCAAGTCAGATGACCAGAGGTAGATATTTGTCATAATCCCGGAGGGTGTTTTTCAGCACTTGGTGAATGGTAGTGTCGAATTCCAGCGTAGAAAAGCACATGTAGGTACGCTTTCCGAACAGCATCACTCTCCTCTCGACTTGCAAAGCAGTTGGGCTCATGCCTGACGCCTCCGTGATCTAGACACTCTGTTGGCTGAGTAAAGGCCGATCGCCCACTGGTGGCAGTTCCTGCTCCTGGAACCACCCGCCACAGTGGGGTCACGACAGGAAAAAAACAAAGAAGAACAAAAAAAAAATTGTTGAGACCATGACCGATGGTCCGTCCCCTTCGCTGGCTCGTCTCTGACTGTCCTATATCCCGCGCTCCCCTCGTGCCTCCCGCCCCAGCCCGCCCGCTCCGCTTATCTCTCTCCCTCCCACCCTCCCTCCCTCTCCCTCGCTCTCTCCGGCATCTGTCTGCCCTCGCCCAACGCCTCTTAGCCGGGGGGCCGCTAAGTTGCCATTGGGCTCATGCCTGACGCCTCCGTGATCTAGACACTCTGTTGGCTGAGTAAAGGCCGATCGCCCACTGGTGGCAGTTCCTGCTCCTGGAACCACCCGCCAAACCCCGCCAAACGGAGCGACCACGCAATAGGCCACGTAGCTAATTGTAAGCTCCTAAGAGCTTCCACAGCCACTCGTAGTGTTCCCTAGAGATCGGGACCGGAACCATCCGGAGCGGTCTGCCCCCAAGGGCAGGAACCCGAGAGCTGGTCCAGCCCACTGTAAGCTCCCAAGAGCGCACAGCCACTCGCCATGCTCCCTTGAGCTTGCGACGGGAAAACCCCCGTAGCAGTCTGCCCCCGGGGCAAGGAACTCCCAAAAGCTTAACCAGCCAACTGCAAGTTCCCAATTGAGCCCCCACGGCCACCTATCATACTCCCTTGAGCTGCGCCAGGAAACGCCCGTAGCGGTCTGCCCCGAGGGCATTAAGCTCCCAAGAGCTCGCGCAGTCAAGTGGAGAGCTCCCGAGAGCTGCCACGGCCACCCGTCATGTTCCCTAGAGCTCGCGCAGGGGAAAACACCCGAAGCGGCCTGTCCTTAAAGGCAGAAAGCTCCCGAGAGCTTGTTTAGCCAACTTTAAGCTCCTAAGAGCTCTCGCAAATCGCAGCCATCCGTGATGCTCTCTTGCGCTCCCTAGAGCTCGTGGCATGAAACATACGTAGCGGTCTGCCCCCAGGGCAAAATGCTCTCAAGAGCTCGGAGCTCGCATAGCCAACTGTAAGCTCCCAAGAGCTCTCGTCAGCAACCTTAGAGCAATAAGCTCCCGAGAGCTCGCACGGTTACCCGTCATGCTCAATAGAGCTCCCGCTGTGAACACCCTTAGCGGTCTGCCCCCAACGGCAAGAGGCTCCTAAGAGCTCGCACAGCCAACTGTAAGCTCCCAGGAGCTCTCGACACGAACCCCATAGAGGCTTCCCCCGAGGGCAATAAGCTCCCAAGAGCTCGCACGGCCATCCGTCGGCTCCCAAGAGCTCGCGACAGTAACACCCGTATCCGTCTGCTCCCAAGGACAATAGGCTCCCGCCGGCTCGAGCAGTCGCTTGTGCTCCTAAAGCTTCCAACAGTAGCGCCTATGCGGTCTGCCCCCAAGAGCAATAGCTCTGAAGAGTTTGCGCAGCCACCCGTCCGGCTCCAACGAGCTCTAGACATTGGCACCCATAGCGGTCTGCCCCCAAGGGCAAGAAGCTCTCGCGAGCTCGCGCAGCCATCCTTCAGGCTCCCAATAGCTCTCTACAGTAGCACCCATAGCGGTCTGCCCCCAAGGGCAATGAGCTCCCGAGAGCTCGCACAGTAACCCGTCATGCTTCCTGGAGGTCGCGACAGAAAACTATCGTAGCTGCTAGCCCCCAGGGCAAGAAGCTCCAAATAGCTCGCCCGGCCACCGGTCAGGCTCCCAAGAACTCTCGACAACGGTGGCCTTGGCGGTCTGCACCAAGGGCAGTAGTACCCAATAGCTCGCGCAGCTCCCTTCGTCAGGCTCCCAGGAGCTCTCAACTTCAGCGCCCAAAACGGTATGTCCCAGGGCAAGAGCACCCAAAGCTCGCACAGCCACCTGACATGCCCCCAGAGCTCTCGACAGTAGAGTCACTAACGGTGTGCCCCCAAGGGCTATAAGCTCCCAAGAGCTCGCACCGCCAACTATGATCTCCCAAGAGCTCGCACGGCCACCCGTCATGCTCCCAAGAGCTCTGGACAGTAGCGCACATGCAGCCTGCCCTCGCACCGTCAACTATGATCTTCCAAGAGCTCGAAAGCCCCCGTCATTCTCCCCCAGGCTCCCGACAGTAGCATCCACGCGGTCTGCCCCCAAGGGCAATAAGCTCTCCAGAGCTTGCACAGCCCCAACGCCCGCACCGGTCAGATGACCGTATAGGTCGCCGGCAGATACAGATAGTCGGACGGGTCGCTCTGGCGCGTCCACACATCCGGAGCTCACACCCGCCGCGGCCCGCGGCCCGGTTGTGAAACGAAAGAATTGCTGGCACGCAGCCCGCCGAAAAAGGCAGCGCGTTACGCCCTCCTCGTCGATCCAGTGCCGGTCCCCGCACCGCCGCGACACGTGCGAACCGTCGCACACTGCCCGCAGATGGCCGAGCCGTTCGCGCCTACCCCCCCCCCCCCTGCGAATGACGAGGGAGGGGGGTGGCGAGCGCCCCTGTGTGTGCCGCCGCGCCACTCGAGCCGGCCAAGCGCCCGCCCTGTCACCGCGCCCTCCCCCTCCCCCACCAGGGATGGGGGGCGCGCAGCTGGGTGGACGCCGCCCCGCGGCGCATCCTCCAATCCAGTAATTAGACCGGGACCCGCGCGTTGGCCGCGCGGTGGACCTTCGGCCCATATCGCGTGCCCCTCCCCGCGCTGGGCGGTTGCGGCGCAGCGGGCGCGGACACGCGGCGGGCAGAGAGAACAGGGCGAACAGCAAACATCGGGTAAGATAACCGGACCTCTTACTCCCGCCCAAGGCGAAAAGCACACAGATCTGGGAAGAGAACCGGGCCGCTCCCGGCTACCAAGTACGGCCTTGGGTGTCGCTCCTTGAGGGTCAGGCGCGGCGGCGTCCGGCGAGCGCCAGGGGGCTCCCGACAGTGCCGCACCCAGTAGCTACGCCTAAGGGCAATAAGCTTCCAAGCTCGTAGGGCTGCCGTCGGTCCCACAGGCAAAGCTCCCAAGAGCTCGTACAGCTTCGGTCGCCCCAAGGGCAATAAGCTCCCAAAAGCTCGTACAGCTACCGTCGCCCCAAAGGGGAGCAAGCTCGCCCCAAGGGCAATAAGCTCCCAAGAGCTCATACAGCCGTCGTCGCCACTAGGTGCAATAAGCTCCCAAGAGCTCGTACCGCCTCAGTCGCCCCCAAGGGCAATAGGGCTACCGTCACCCCCAAGGGCAGCAAGCGCTAAGCTACCAAGAACACGTACAGCCACCGTCGCCCCCAAGGGCAGAAAGCTCTCCCCCAAGGGCAATAAGCTCCCAAGAGCTCGTACAGCCATCGTCGCCCCAAGGCCAAAGTTCCCAAAAGCTTGCGCGGCCATCGTCACCCCAAGGGCAAAGCTCACATGAGCTCGTACAGCGACCGTCGCCCCCAAGGGCAGCAAGCTCGCTCCCAGGGCAATAAGCTCCCAAGAGCTCGAACGGCCGTCGTCGCCCTCAAAGGCAAGCTTCAAGAGCTCGGACGTGTGCTGAAGCCTTCGAGGGCAAGCATCAAGCTCGCCCCCAAGGGCAATAAGCTTCCAAGAGCTCATACAGTCATCCATCGTCGCCCCCAAGGGCAGTGAGCTCCTAAGAGCTCATACGGCTACTGTCGCCTTCGAGGGCAGCAAGCTCGCCCCTAAGAGCAAAAAGCTCCTAACAGCCCGTACAGCCAACGTCGCCCCCAAGGGCAAGAACCTTCCAAGAGCTACCGTCACCCCAGGGGCAGCAAGCTCGCCCCCAGGGGCGATGAGCTCCCAAGCGCTCGTGCAGCCATCGTCGCCCCAAGGGCAATAAGCTCCCAAGAGCTCGTACAGCTACTGTCGCCTCAAGGGCAGAAAGCCCGCCTCCAAGGAAAAATAAGCTCCCAAGAGCTCGTACAGCCATCGTCGCCCCCAAGGGCAATAAGCACCCGAAGGCTCGTACGGTTACCGTCGCCCCCAAGGGCAATAAGCTCCCAAGAGCTTGTACAACCATCGTCGCCCCCAAGGGCAAAGCTCCCAAGAGCTTGTGTAGCCTCAGTCGCCCCCAAGGGCAACAAGCTCCCAAGAGCTTGTACAGCCATCGTCGCCCCCAAGGGCAATAAGCTCCCAAGAGCTCGTACGGCTACCGTCGCCCCCCAGGGCAGCAAGCTCGTCGCCCCCAAGGGCATTAAGCACCCAAAGGCTTGTACGGTTACCGTCCCCCCAAGGGCAATAAGCTCCCAAGAGCTTGTACAACCATCGTCGCCTCAAGGGCAAAGCTCCCAAGAGCTTGTACAGCCTCAGTCGCCCCCAAAGGCAATAAGCTCCCAGGAGCTTGCACAGCCATCGTCGCCCCCAAGGGCAATAAGCTCCCAAGAGCTCGGACGGCTACGGTCGCCCCCAAGGGCAGCAAGCTCGCCCCAAGAGCAATAAGCTCCCAAGTCGCCCCCAAGGGCAAGCTCCCAAGTCGCCCCCAAGGGCAATAAGCTCCCAAGAGCTTGTACAGCCATCGTCGCCCCCAAGGGCCATAAGCTCCCAAGAGCTCGTACGGCTACCGTCGCTCCCAAGGGCAGCAAGGTCGCCCCCAAGAGGAAGAAGCTCCCAAGAGCTCGTACAACCATCGTCGCCCCCAGGGCAAAGCTCCCAAGAGCCCGTGCAGCCTCAGTCGCCCCCACGAGCAAAGCTCCCGAGAGCTCGTACAGCCTCAGTCGCCCCCAAGGACAATAAGCTCCCAGGAGCTTGTACGGCCGTCGTCGCCCCCAAGGGCAATAAGCTCCCAAGAGCTCGTACAACCATCGTCGCCCCCAAGGGCAAAGCTCCCAAGAGCCCGTGCAGCCACAGTCGCCCCCAAGGGCAATAAGCTCCCCAAGAGCTTGTACAGCCATCGTCGCCCCCACGGGCAATAAGCTCCCAAGAGCCCGTGTAGCCTCAGTCGCCCCCAAGGGCAATAAGCTCCTCAAGAGCTTGTACAGCCATCGTCGCCCCAAAGACAATTAACTCCCAAGGGCTGTAACAGCTACCTTCGCCCCCAAGGGGCAGCAAGCTCGCCCCCAAGGGCAATAAGCTCGAGAGCTAGGACAGCTACTGTCGCCTTCAAGGGCAGGAAACTCCCAAGAGCTCCCACGGCCGCCCGTCAGACCCGCGATAGTGGCGCCCGTAGCGGTCTGCCACCCTCCCCCCCCCCGGTCATCCCGCGGCGCTTGCCCGGTCGCCACCGGCGCTCTGCTCCGCAGCGCACCCTGCCGAAGCTTGTCTAAGCTCGTTCTTATCAACCAGGAAGCAGGGATAGAAGAAATAGCGTTTCTCGTCCCCCGAGCAAGTGATTGTTCAAGCTGTCCAAGCCAGTGTAACCTTCGTTCAACCATCTCCCGAAATGAACATAAGACAAAACGGAATTCCGAAGGTCCAATCCCAGGTGACACCACTAATCGGTCCGCGGCGTCGCATTGCATTCTGCCAACAACCAGCGACCCGCACCACTCGGTCAAACTGACCCTCGACCGCTCACGCGGCTGCTCCTCGCCCGGCAAAGGCGGTCAAGCCACGCAAGACGCGGGCACGTCAGAGCCCGCGTGGTCCGGAACAGCGACAGCCGATAGGTATCCGTGGTGTGCCTGCGAACCGACGGCGCGCCGCTGCGCGCGCTTTAGGTCTGTAAAAACTCAATAAGACATCATCTGGGACACCACGATCACCCCGTTCCGGAAGGGTCACTGCCCCCTCGACTCTCCCTCAAACACCATGTTCCTTTCTCCTTGGCCCTGTCCCACTGCCCGTCCCATGACTCCAGCGGACAGTCACCCATGCCCCAGCTGTGAGCCATGCGGCCGGGCGCCGCCATACGACACCGTGACCGATAAGGCCGGGCTGTTTACTTTATGGGTCTCCGCTGCCCGGTCCGCCGCGCCGCGGCGCCGGCGGGCCCGTGGACCGCGCGGACAAAGGGAGGGCCATTCCCGTTTTTGAGCGGTATTTCACTCGATGCTGCTACCACGCTGCTATCGCATTTTGCGAGCTGAAGTCACACATGTGACGACATTTTGGCAGGGTTGGAGATACGGATGTACGGATGTCATGGAAACCCAATTAGCACGTGTGATAGCGCACGCTGGCAGCGGCCGTAAACAGGGCCCTGGCCCGGCGCCTAGATCTGGCTGCGTGCGGCGTGCTTCGATGACGTCACCCACCCGGCTCCGCTCGCTCAGCCGGAGCGCAGGGGTTAAGCGCCGCTGCACCGTTGCAGCGCGCAGCGATACCAGGGTGCAGGTGGTCACGGGCCAACCTGATATCAGCCCTGAAAATGTCACCCGAGGTCACCAAGTCACTGACCGCGTGCCCCCAAGGGTACCGCACCGCACCCACCAGCCCCCAAAGGCTTCAAAGACCAACCAGCAGGCCCCTCAGCCGCTGCCACACTCAATATGCACAGGGACGTCTGACCCCGTCCCGCTCCCCCGCCACAGTCGGCAGTCGCGCTGGCAACCAGTCACCGAACTGTGACAACAGGAGACAAGAACAGAACAGAAGGCAAGCGCTAACCCACAGTCTGGGTCCTCACGGAGCGCTCCCACGACCACAGCTGCCGCGGTGGCGCGCTTCAAGCGTCCAAAAGCTCTTGACGAAGCAACGAAAAAAAAAAAAAACGTCCACAACCGTCTCTCCCAAGCCGATATTGCCAGCCTATTCGATTTGTAGCACGAGATGTCGGACAACACCATCCAGATTAGACAGCGCGTGACTCCGCAATAACGCAAGTCGCGCGAATTCTGTCTACCCGCTGATTATACATCGACAGCTGACAGCCATGACAATAAGCTCCCAAGAGCTGGAAAGTGGCGCCTTCGCGGTCTGCCCACAAAAGCATCCCTGCTCTCGAGAGCGCAGGTTACTGCGCCCATCAAGCTGTCGCGGCACCCGGCCAGTTACACAACAGCGAACTCGGCCCTTCGCTTACCTGTAGTCAGTGGCATCTACTGACAAACCTCGCGTCATGAGTCGTCACAGGCGGTTGGTTCTCTGCCTCCCAGCTCCTGCGCTGCGCTGAATCGCAAGGCACCGCCCTTCTGAGTAGGTACCATGCCACCACTCCCTCTTTCGCCGTCACTATTCATAGCCTCTCTGTCACTCCGAGTGTCACACAACGAGAGAACAAAAAAAAATTGTTGAGACCATGACCGATGGTCCGTCCCCTTCGCTGGCTCGTCTCTGACTGTCCTATATCCCGCGCTCCCCTCGTGCCTCCCGCCCCAGCCCGCCCGCTCCGCTTATCTCTCTCCCTCCCACCCTCCCTCCCTCTCCCTCGCTCTCTCCGGCATCTGTCTGCCCTCGCCCAACGCCTCTTAGCCGGGGGGCCGCTAAGTTGCCATTTGTGTCTCAGCTGTAATTGGAGCAACCTCTGGAGCATTATTATATGGTAACCTTTGAATTTCAAAACCCCTAATTCTCCACCCCTCTAGATGATGCCTCATGCCGGTTCGGAGACCTGTCTTCCTTCGACCGACTGGGAAGTTTATAGTTCATCTGTAAGTGTTTTCCGCTCGTAAACTAACTGTCTGATAGTGTCTGAATCTGCTGCTTGCTGACATAGCCTCTCCCGTTGGGCGAATGACGACGACGAAGGTCTTGCTGACCACTGACCTTCCAGAGCACTCGCCGACATGTCATGCTAAATGTTACAGCCATAACCGCTGAGAAAGCTGGAACATCATCCATATTCGAACGACATTTTTACGCCTTGTTTCTCGGACTGGCCTCGTCCGGCGCGCTTCCCGTCTGCTCGTGTCCAGACATTTGCCGTTTATCATGGAGCTGTTAAAAAGCGGGCCGTGCCGTCTGTTGGCCGTCGTCGTCTGCTGTCTGTCTGGAGAGAGCCGGGGTAAAGCCCGGGGAGCTGTGCTGAATATTGGAGCTGGCTGCAGCAGAGACGACCGGGTGTGTTCCAGTTGAATTCTCTGAGAGGCGGAGTGATGCAACATGACTCTAATTAATGGCTGAGTGGCCCTAGTAAAATTGATATTTTCTTGCTTCATGCCAGTTGGGAATGGGATCATAAACAACTTCTATACGCGTGTTGTATGATTGTTGTGATACAACGCGATTGTTGTATTGTTGTTGTAATGGCTAGATGCTCTTTGACAGGGCCAATTAATCGGTTTACGAAGCCTAAACCTCCGTCTGATGCGTGTTTTTACGTCAAAATGGCGACTGAGCTGACTATTGGTATAGTCACTACTCACTGACGTGTAGCCATTTGTGATATTATGCCCACATGACCAGAGTGCACTCGACAGTTCGGTGGACGGCCGCGTCGTCTGGCGTCGCTGGGTCACGCACGTGTGATCGGTCACGCTCCATCGGATAGGTCACGCACTCGTCCGACGCTGCGCCCGGGTGGTCGATTTGTCGCGAACGCGGCGCGCTCGGCACGTCTGCAAGATAGAAATCGGCGGCGTATCTGTCCCTGGGGCGAGCCCTGAGGCGGCGGACGTCGACCGGGCTCTGCCGAGGATCCGCTCTCTCTTGGCTCGACGGGAGGTAGTCTGAGTTTATGGCTGCTCTCTTGGCTGGTGACGTGTGTGCGGAGCCGTATAGCAGCTAACGGCGAAAGTTGCGCTTCGAAGGGCCGACAGCCAGACAATGGTCCTGTCATTGGAAGTTTCCAGTCCAGCCGCGACGAAAATTTGTCGATGGCTGTCGAGATTTAGTTTCAATCAGGAAGGAGTCAGGAGGCGTCTTTAAGGAGACATGTTCGTAGTTAGCTTTCCTTTTTGCATGAGAGGCTCTCAAACTGAGATAAACGGGCTTACGCAATCCCAGTTTTGTTGAAGAGCTGTTATAGCTGAATTCACTTGGCAAAAACTGAAGGGCTAATGAAGCAATGAACATATGCCGTTCGGTCCTTTTTGTTTCCTAGTCTTTGTTATTCCCCAAAGTAAATAAGAATAAGTTACATCCCTTTCTCGTTATCACTGACCAAAACAAGATTTGGACATGAACACTAAGCGCTTGAACAGTATTGTGTGCTGAGTGCGCAGCAGCTGTCCTTGCAAATGCAATCAGGCCCAGGATGGAGCCAATTGTATGCAATGAAGTTGCCAATGATGCAGCGCGCTGCGACCGTCTGCCAACTGACGCAAGGTGACGTTAAAATCGTCCATGCTACGGGTCATGTCGTCACACCTCATCGCTGATTGGTGGTGTCAGGACAACGTCATGGGTGTGGAAACAGCGGCCGAAGGCGGAACAGAAGGGGCGGCCTACCTGTCAGAAGTGCTCCGAGACGAGCCTGAGCCTCGACCAGCCAGGAGCTGCCAGATTTGTGACGTCACATTGACGTAATGTGGCCTATCTACACCTGGGTAGGCTCTGTCGGCAGTCTGCGGTCTGCGCATCAGTCTGTCCCGAATTAGATGGTTTATTTAGGCGTGCAGGCGATAAACTGCATCACGTTTGGTGGGGCTGCGCCAATCCAAAATCCGCCCATGAGCCCTGACCGAAGCGCCCGCTACCACTGATCTGAAATAAAAAGCGCTTTTCGAAGGTGGCTTCTAATTCTGTTTCGTCAGGCCCTGTCCATTTCTTGGCAGATGTATTTTAACTGATGATATGTTCCTCATTGCTGACATATTATCAACTGACATCTGTCTGAAGTTTCCAGACTACCGTGACCGTTCTCGACATTTTTGACATTTAATTAATAACGCTGTGACGTTTCTGGCGATATTGGGACACATGTGACGCGCCGTGACGTTGCGGTATGCGCTCCTTCGCGCAGCATTTTGTGACGTGCGCCACTTCTGGCGTGAAAAGCGGACCACTGCTAACGAGCCGATGACCAGTGAACTGTGTCGGACAAATACCGCGGGCGTCAGCACTCTCTGAGAGAAGTTGAACGGCGACGGTCAGAAGCGTAGAAAAAATCGGTGCGACACCAAATAATTTTTAATCTAACAATCTTCGAATACGTGTTTCAAAAAGGAAAGCAAGTTTTCTGCTTTTCCAGCTCCCACTTGCATTTCTTTGGAAATATCGCACATTGGAAATAAAGCGTAGATTTTCATGCCTTTGCCTTTTCATGCCTTTTCATGCCTTTTTTGCAGTTTTTACTAACGTTTTGCTTACTTTAAACTATATCATTATGTGGTCCCTTACAAACTGCCAGTATTAACTTGTGAAAATGTGGCTTCTTGATAGGCGATAGCTATCATTTTATTGCGCAGATCGATTGTTACCTAAGGCATTTAAGCTTTGTAGTGTGTCCAGTATTCCACTCAGGTATGCTGGCCAATAAATTGATGGCGGTCGCCGTGTGCACTGTGCACTGTGTGCGTGAGTTACTGCTGCGTGCCGGTGCAGCGTGTGCCGCGTGAAACACCGCCCGTGGCCGCCGTCACGCGCTGCGGGGGTGCCCACTCGTCTGCTGAACCCACGTGTCTGTGTGGTGACCTGACCGGCGGCACCGCTGGTCTGACCACGTGACCAGACCAGCCGAACTGGGCCGGGCTGGGCCACCGGTACAGCCGACTCCCTCGGCGATAACGGTGGTGTAGGATTCTGCAATAGACGATTCCGCCTAAATTTATCTCCTCTCCTTGCAGAGGCGACCCCATTTATAGTGCCGAGGACTTTCGTTCTTCCCTGTCTAAATTTGTGTAGGAATCCCTGCTTGCCCTAGCTCGATAAGTGTTTATTGCTGTGCAGTGTGAGCAGTGTGGAAACGCTTGGGCCGTTTTTGTTTTGGTCGTCGTCTTTGATTGATCCAGGAGACCTTTTTTCAGTGATTGCTTTTCTTTGATTACTACGTTTTGACTTGTTGGGTGGTCCTTGAGAAGTGCGATTGAGTGCTATCGAACAACTTGTCGGTATTGTAATATCGCGATAAGCTTTTCTGTCTGTTACGTAATCTGAATGAAGGAATGAATGACTTATCTGATGCTGAATGAATGAAAACTTACCTTCGCCAGTTACGCAACATTCTTTAACAAGTCGTTATTGGATCCGAATATGCGGCTCCACAGGAAAGTCGTCAATGGATCCGAATCCACGCGTAGGTGTGGATTGTGGATCTCGTAATGCGTAGTTAACTATCGTTGCACGTCAGGATGTGACGTAAAAAAGCTGTGTTAAAAGAGAGATTGATTTCCGACAAATAAATAAGATACGATCATACGCGGTAAGAAGGACAGATGATAATTGTCACTTCACAATACGTGCTTTTACGTCTTTGCTGGTCCGTCCTGCCGTCCTGGCCTCCACGATCTACGCGACAATATACGCCACGTGCCGTTTATTTTCCTATACCGGTGACAATCCCCCACATAACGGTGTCATACCGGTGCAACAATTCATTTGTCCTTCGGTCCACCACTGAACGAGTTGACGTGCGATCGTTGCTGACTCAGGTCTCTGGGACCGCACACAATAGTTGAGGCCGTTACAACACACTGTTCTGGCTTTCACAGCCTGCCTTTAGTTACTTCTGGCTTATGGGATTTCTTGGGAACGGGTCGCTTATGCTGTCACGTCTGAGTGACAACCGCCTTTAGAGAAAAGTCGGCGTTTTTTTTCTGTGAAGGTACGTTTTTTATCGTAGTTTTCTTCCAACTAAAGATGTTTTAAGATGACATCTTTTTCGAACGGCTAACCATTCATCTAAACGGCTCAGCCTTACACGGCACCTTTCGTCCTTTTTGGTCTTGAAAAAGGTGCATATGTAATCGCGTTCTTCTGAATCAGGGCTGTCTATCATGTTTTATGGTGTTCCGTGAAAAAAGCAATAATAACGAGGCATAAAAACTTAAAGAAGGTAAGAATAGCCTCCACATCATGGTAATTTACATCAGTCTGAGTTGAGCATATTTAAATCGCCCAACAATCAGCCGAAATGTCATCTCACAAAAAATGACTCATTTGACCGAGGTCAAAGAGATGACCTCTGTTTGTTCCGCGAGTCTCTCTATCGCGGTATGCACCCTCCCCCTGTTTCGGAATGATCCAACGTGTCTATATGATCCACTGATTCAGCTTACCCGGCGCATTGGACCAGCTGGGAATATATTGGTCTGAACAGCGGACTGCATGCCCAACCCTGACCTTCTCTGGGCCTGGAGAGCAGGCCAATCGATTCCAGCTGGTGAATGGCTGCGGCGAATTCAGAGCGACGGGTGCGGCCAATTCCACGTCCCGGGCGGGATTTGCACACACTAGGCCGGGCTTGGACAGTCGAGGTGTCCAGAAATTCATTCTGGTTCAATCGATTCTGCATCCTGCCATACGAATGCCTATTGCCTGAGAACCTCCTGAGCTACATATTTCTTATAAATAAATAAAAGATGGCACATTTTAAAGAGTTATAACATTTGGTCCTAAACTATGATGCAAGATTTTACGAAACTGACTAACCGGTCAGAATTTCTCTGTCATAATTTGACATTTGGGAGCATATGTAATGCAGTTTCCATTATCTGCCTTACTGTTCAACTCAGCCCAATGTATTATGTATGTGTTGTGTGCGTCAGTGTTGTGAACTGCTTTACATTTCGCCCGCTTGATGAAAGTTGCACGATGCTGTGCCTGACGTGTTTTTCTCTGCGTCTACGGCATTGAACATAAACCAGTGCGTGCGCCTGACTTGTTTTTCTTTGCGTCGTTAGGATCAAGCGTATTCTCATTTCTCAGTGCCAACTTATTTGCCTTGCTTCCACAAAATGTACCTTACTCTCAGCGTTGACTATTTCACTTTGCGTTCACAGGACCAGACGTACCCGACCCACCACGTTATCCAGCCGGAGGTACCGCCTGGATCCTTCACACGACGGCTCTCCATCAGAAAATCGCGCAAAAAACGCAAGGTAGGTCGGCCAGTCTGCCGCACACATCCACTCTAGAGCTTTGGTATCGGTGGTTTCGATTGAATTTGATGGTCATGAGTCCAGGGTTGTATACGACTCAATCAATAGCAATCAATTCAATCACGACAAATTTGGGAAACCAATCAAATCAATCAAGTCAAAGCAGCTTTTGGGAATTGATTCAATCGACTCAAACGCGACAATGAAAGGAATCAATCAACTCAATCAAACGACTCAAACCAAGATATACATTAGGTTTTTTGCCCCACCAACTTGGAAAAGTGTCCATAGCAGTCTGGTGTACCTACCTACCTACCTACCTACAGAAGAAACAAAAATATTGTCATTTAAAATTATAAATTGCCATGCCATTCAAAGTTTCTATGTAATAAGGAAGGATACCTAGAGATGGACAGGTGGATCATGATATTGAGGTTCAATGGGTAGAATTGGAGCAGAAGTTTCATTTAATGGGTGCAAAATAACCCAGTAGTTGACTTCAACAAACGCCCCTTAACCCAAATCACCACCTTTCACCTAAAAGTTGTCAATTTAATTTTGACCATATTCCAGCTAAGTCATCAGGCCATCTACCCCATGTAAAGCCCCAGTCTGTCTCTTATGTGAGTTATGCGGAGCTCTTCTGAATTGAACCCTGAACATAATGAAACTAGCTAGGTTACATGCCACACTGACACCATATTGATATGAAAGCGTTGAAAATGTGCTACAAATTTGACAACTTCATTAGGTATGCTTTATGAAGACAGCAGGAAAGCAGGTAGGTACCTACTTACCTGCCTAGATGTGTCACTGGCTACCAACAGTACCAACGAAGGTAGATAGGTTAGTTATATGTGAAGAATTCAAAACATTTTATTTCAATACAATTTGAAACTGTTAGGACTGGGGGATAGGGATGAGCATTAAAAATATTAAAAGGAAATGGAAAGGACAGGGACTCTGGAACCACAGGATAAGTTAACCCGCGCCCCACTGGGGTCTGTGTATAACACGCCCTACTGGGGGGGGGGGGGGGGGGGGGGGGGGGCTATTCATAGCCCCCCCCTCCTAACTCCGAAACTACTGGGCCGATCGTCAAAATTCAAACGGCGTCTGATAGCCCCGGAAAAACTGTCGAGCGAAACCTAATTTCATTGACCTCGAGGTCACCGATGACGTCACAGGTCAGGTCAAAGTAAAAATTATTAGCACTTTGGCTTGTTCACATTTTGGGCTCTGGCCGCCGTCTTACAAGTCAGATCAGGCTCATTTTTGGTTTCCACACTCGTGAACAGATGCTCTAGATACCTTGAGGGTACCAAACTTGTACTTTGATTTTCAGGTCAGGGTCAGGTCATCACAGGTCACGAAAATATTATATCATGCGTCGGTCACGTGACACATGTTTTATGGTCCATTTAGGCCATAGATTTCGAATTTGATGTCGTCTATGTCATTCGAGGTCATTTTGAGTCGAATTTAGCTTAGGTCAGGTCACTTTCAGGTCAAAAAAGGTCAAATTTTGAAGTTGAAATTTTTCAACAAAAAAGGTGTCTATTGGATGCAGTTTGAGCTCAGGAACACGATGGTGCCATTTATATTGGTGTACGATGCCAAATACGTACTAAAAAATTGGTTTGAAAAATTAATAATTGTGAATTTTTTGCAATAATGCGTATAACTTGGCCATTTTTGAAGATATTTAGCTAAAACTTGCTAGAGTTAGTCATAATCATGCGTTCTGTCACATATATTCCGATTTTTTCGAAAAGTCAAAAACCTTTTGAAAAAAATATAAAAATATAAATTTTGAATATTATTATATAAAATTTTCGAAATTTTCAAAATTTTGAAAATCCGAGATGGCAGTTTGATAGCGCGATCAATTCTGAGTTCTTTCATGCAAAGAAATTGGATCTAGCTTAAAAACTGAGCTCTTGGGAGCGATTGCCGTGGTTCAATGTTTTGCGTCGAAATCGGACGAACATGACGTCACTCTGACGTCATTTCCGGCCGACCTATGGTAGCTACGAAGTTCAAATTTTGACACAAGGTGTCAAATTGATGCAGCCGAAGGTACTGAAAGTTTGGCGTCGATCCGTCAAGCGGTTTGGAAGTTATTGCAGAAAAACGGGAGGGGGGGGGCTATAAATAGCCCCCCCCAGTGGGGCGCGGGTTAAGGACAAAGGTAGAAGAACAAGGAAAATTAAATGCCGTTGGTGCGACTGCGAAAAACAAAGAAAACGTTTTGCCAAGAAGTATGCTAAGCTTTTATAAATCCTTATCTACGTCTTTTGATTTTTTGGTAAGATGACGTCATTGGTTATCATGTACTGTAGTATGGTAGATCGTCATAAAATAAATCGGTTGTACAACACCAATTTCGTTTTAATTATTATTTCATTTGAAATAAAACCACTTAATAATATTCGGTAAAATATTTTAAGGAAAATGAAATATATTAAATATGTTATGCCTAGGCTCTCAGGAAAAAAGGATCAACAAACGTTCTGCTGCAAATTAAACAATGCAGCAAATTAGCTATTAATGTAAACGTAATTAGCGAAACGAAAACGGCGCTTTTGTTTCAGTTATTTTTGTGGGGGTTATTTATAGAGTTCAGTGGGTTGTTTCTGAGGAGATGTGGAGATGTGAATTAGTAATTAATCACACTTTATTAGTATATAGGGACTTGCACTTTATCATCTGGATTAAAAAAAAAGTTTCCTGCTGAGTGCAGAAAGGTAGGTAGGTGCATCGCCAGGTTCTATCACAGAATTGGAGCAGTTATTGCAGTTGAAAGTCAAAGTTGGCTGTTCATGTTTAGGCCCTGTTCTTTATTTGGCCATCTACCCCATATTGCAGTTATGATGACAAGCAGTTTTCAGTGTAGTTTTGTGATCTTTGATGTCATCAATTGGTGTCATTATTTTTTCGTCAACTAAAACTTATTTCAACTTTCCATTCAATCGACTCAATCATACGAGTCACTCTAATTTTCGGGAATCAAATCAGTCAACCAGTCGCTAAAGTCAAACGAGTCAGTCAACTAGTCATCTCGAAAAGTCAATCGACTCAATCCAATCAACTCAAAATACGCGTTGAATCAAATCAATCAATTCAATCGACTTGATTGGTATACAACCCTGGTCATGACATCCAGAACCCTGTTCAAATGCAGTTTAGCTGAAATGCAGCGGAACAACGTAATTGGTAGGTACTGTCTGTTGTCTAGTGCAAGCAATGTTTAAGCTTGCGATGACTCAGGCGAGACCTTAAGTTGAGTTTTGCTCAGTCCCGTAAATGAAACTGTGGACCTTTGACCAGAAAGCTATCATTCCATTTGTGGAGTGGGCATTATCTGAAGCACGCGTGTTTACCTATTACTAATACCGATTAGAACCATGTGCAGACTTTTCAGCCGTCTCCTAGCTGAGTATCCTCTGACCCCGAGGTCACTTTAGGGTCCATTGGCGACCCCGAGTACGTCCCCACTTCAGCAGGCCACTCCGCCTCACAGAGCAGTATCGTGTACCGTGATGATAGTCGCATGTCGTCCACCTGCTTTTAACACGGCTCGTTAATGAGGGTCATCATGGCGAGCTGGTAGACACGCTGCAGAAACAACTTCATCACATTTGGACAAGAAATTAGACACGGTGCACCAACAGCTTCATCACATTTAGGCTGCAATGCCATCCTCGTGTGAAGTGCTTCAAAGGCTCGGACACAGCTCTGAATAAAAATATAGTATTATGCTGTTAAGACTTAAGACTTAAGACTGTAGTTTTATGTATAGTGTAATCCGTGTGCCGTGCTGAACTGCTGAAAAATATCAAATTCTTGCGCTGGGCGCGCAGCAGGCCGGCACTTTGTGCAAAACATCCCGCTATGAGTCAACATGGCGATTATGTTTCAGTGTAGCTGTCGAGTTGGTTACCTCTTACCAGTGCGTGATTCATAGTCAGCCTGTTTCAGCTCTGAACGTCGATTTAGTTGCGGTCGACTGTGACTAAGTATGATATTAGTTAGATCATGCTATCGCTCGTTACGGAATGTCCAGCTGTATTGGGGTAGGCTGGACTGAAGAGACGATAAAACCGGAAAAATATGTAACTCTACTCAGGCCTCAGGGTATAGGTTGAATTAGACTCTACTCTCTGAACAGCGATAGGCAGCTCCGGACGGGTTCGACAGCAAGGGGGCGAGCTTTGAAGCGAACCTTCTTCAGCACTGCCCGAATTATGGAAGTTCTTTTTATGACGCAAATGAAATTAAGCGACCATTTTTAAGGATCGTCTCCTTTAAATTGTCCGTAGCGCAGGCTTGATACAAGCTTAGTTTTATGTTGAAAGCGAGACCCTATCAGGAGCAGCCGAAACTACGAAAGTTAATCCTCCAAAGAAGATGCAGAGTAGAGTTGCAAAATTTCCCCCAAAGGCTGCTACCGGCACCGCCCCGCCCCACAAAAAATTTCTGGGATACCGGCATGCTACCACGACCCAAGCAAAAACACCACCAAATTACCGGCATACTAAAAAAAAACTGCAATGTTGATTCCAGCTTACCCCTACAAGAGATGCCACACTTTGGCAATTTCAGTACCCATCCCATCCCAGTTCCCACCCAGCAGCCACCCAATGTCCAACCTAACTACGAACAGGATGATTTTGGCTCAGTTGGCCCCACAAATACCCACAATTTTGAAACTCAGTTCCAGTCTATAACTGTTAAAATATCACGTGTAATCAAAGAGGCATTGCCTACAAAAAAGCAGTAAGAAAAAAAGCATAAAAAAGCAATGACAAAAATAACTTAAATTACTGAATTGTTTCTGAAGACTGGACAGTTCAAGATAGCAGTAATCACATTAACATTTCAGAGGTGTTCTACTATTCCACATTCTCCTAAAATGTTGCAGGAACCTACCAACCAAAATCAAATTTTGACATCTAGATGGCCACAACATAAAAAGTACCTACAGATTCGGCCATGTGCCTGAGGAAGCGAGATCAACACCTTTTTTTCCTTTTCGCCATGGCTTGCTGGCTCATGAATAAGATACGAATCATTTGAAAAATGTGAAAAACTCACTTGTCCTGAGAACAGTCACAAAATAATATGCATAAAAACGATATAATACCCGCTTTCTCGAAGAATCTTCCTCTCCAAACACAAGGTTATAAACTATCAAAGATTTCGAAACAGATGCGCCATAATAACAGAGACTTTTAACCAGCTGATTAAATTGCTGCAAAAAAAGTTTCTGAACTGTAGCAAACTGCCTCATAAATGATTTGTTGATGTAAATGATCCAAAACGATATTGAATTCTGATGTAATCAACATTGTGAGTTTAGTTCACTACAAGAAAATGCATTCCCTTTCAGGAATTAAACCAAAAAGGCATACGAATAAATATTACGTCATCATCTTACATCCTTCCATCAGGGGAGAGAAGATCTAAAAAGTCAATCCTTGGTTCCCCTGTTATTCTGCGCCACTTTGTTTATTTTGTATGCATATTGTGTTTTCTTGTAAAGATGAGACAAAATGCCAGTTTATTTGATTTTCATTTCATTTTTGGGACTAAAGTCAGGCTCAGGGCTACCTAATACCTGCCTTTTCAGCTGGATTTTCAGTGTCAAGTTCTTTGTAGAGTATCTCAGACCACATCTCAGCACTCAAGGCCAGTTCCCAAACAGTGTGTTTTGTGGTGTTTTGATTCTGCCTTTTCCTCTAGGGAACGTTGTCATGAACATTTATTTATTTTGTTGTATTTTACCTATTACATACCATTAGATTTACTGATTGATCGAGCTTTTGCAGCATGAATAAGTGTTCTTCCATTTATTGACCACAGTAGATTCTTGACGATTCCCGGATGAAAAGTCAAAACGTTAAAAGTAAACGGATAAAAAGTCAAAGGACATTAAGTCAACAGACAGAAAGTCAACATCGCAAGAAGTCAAAGGACAAAATGTCAAATGAACAAAAAGTCAACCTGCCAAAAAGTCAACACGCCAGAAGTCAACAAGCTAAAAGTCAACACGCAAGAAGTCAAAAGACATAATGTCAAAGAGACAAAAAGCCGACATGTCAAAAAGTCAACGCGCTAAAAGTCAACACGCTAAAAGTCAACACGCATAAAGTCAACACGCAAAAAGTCAAGACGCTAAAAGCCAACACGCCTAAAAGTCAAAACGCTAAAAGTCAACACGCTTAAAGTCAACACGCGAAAGGTCAACATGCTAAAAGTCAACACGCTAAAAGTCAACATGCTTAAAAGTCAACACGCTAAAAGTCAACACACAAAAAGTCAACAAGCAAATAGTTTATAGGTGCGCGAAAAGTTGATGCGCAAAATGTAGTCAACAGCAAAAAGTAGTATTCAACAGCAGTCGTTAACTAAGTCGGTACAAGTACGCCGCAGCCCGCGTCTCCGGTCGGCGACTGACCCGCGCCGGGCCACCTGATCCCCGGCCGCCGCCCGCTGGGCTTCGGCTGCACCGCATAGCGCGTCTCGGCGCGTCCCCGTACGTGCCCCGACACTACCGATAAGAACGCTACTACCTATTTTTACTTTGCTTTAAAAAGTATATTGGGAATGTGAACTTATCTATATAAAGTTGGCGTACTGTGCCTGCTGGTGGCGGGGGGGGGGGGGCAGTTCCGATAAGGAGACGTAGGGCGGAGGCGAAGATGAAGGAGAGGGACAGTAACTGGTGGCCACAATGCGCTATACTTGTCACCTCTCTTTGGACGTCACAGCTCCGAGGTCCTAAAAAATTGTGTTTTTAGCAATCGCATCTCGATAACTTAATTGACCTATACATTTCGATGAAAATTGGTCACCTTAAAGGTAGTGTGCCAGCTTTCCTGGACCGTATGGAGTTAATGGCCCAGATAAGGAGAACCGGATTTTTAGAACTTATCCATACCTTCAAAACTCATGGAAACGTCTTAAATTCTTCAGATTTTGAGTACCCCAGTGCGAAATTCGCCCCGACGGGTTGTCGGTCGTACCCCAACCACATTTCACACCACTATGAACAATAAATGCACACACTGAAATCGCTATTACCGATATGCTCATCCAATCAAGTTTCGATAAACCCGTTCATCATCATCTCCTGCGGTTTCGAACACGCCTGTTAGGTGGCTTCTGATGCTCGTCGAGGTCGGAATTTCCAAATACGCGTGATGCGTCGGGCCGCGCGCTCTGACTTCGGCCAAGAAAAATGCGTCAGCTGATCATTGTCATTTCTGCCACTTGCGTGTGGTGAAATGGGGTCATAACTTATAAGACGGCTTTTTCATATCAATTACTTTACATAAAATCATATTTCAAACCATAAATAATGTTCGACAGCCAAATAAAAGAAACAATACCAATACGGGCTTACAGTTTAAGGCTCGACATTGTGTTGTCTACGATTAGACAGCTGATAACTCATTCCCGTACGTCGTATGGTCGTAACACTATAATGACCTCTGCTTATTGTCACAAGTGCGCCGCATTCGCGATTGTTGCCCGACGCCTGTTTGCAGGTGAGCCCACTACAGTTGTTATACATATCTAAAAACCGAAAAACTTTTAGGCGAAAAAGGCACTATTCCAGGCCCATTTTTGATTTTTTTTTGCGATATTAGGTAAAAACAGAAGCTTCTTATCCTAGGAAAAATAAAATTGGAAATCTTTCAAAGGTGGCACACTACCTTTAATTGTATGCAGTCCGTGAATATTAACAGGTTGTTGTCTGTTGATGCTGATATGAGCGTTCCTTTCAAGGCAGGACAATGGCCGACAATCACACAATTACCTCTCGTTCCAACTTCCACCTATCTAAAAGAAACGACGCGCTTTACTATTGTACCAATTGTACCATACAATACGCTTGAACTATAATAAAAGTGTGGAATCGCTAATAGAACCCGTGACGGAATCAATTGATGAAAAACGTCTCCCTACACAATATAGGAAATTTGAACAAGCGAACCTTTCGTATCGATAACATTCCGGGCTACTATATTTGTTGAAATAATTCCAGTAAACTGCGCCTGGGACAGCCAGTTGTCTCGAAGGATCATGTAACGCTGCCTCATGACAACCTTACGATGCGAGCGAGCTCCCACCTAGCACGTGTCAACGGATGTGTGTCAGATTTCAGCCAAGCATGCCCGTGTGACCAGCTGAGTCGCGGTTGCGGGCCATGGGAATCCCCATCAGTCGCGCAATGGAGACAGTCTCGCTTCAATGTTCAATGATGCAGGTTATATTGTGCAGCATCCTGCTTAAAGGGACCCTCCCACCTTCAAAAAAGTTAATGAATTGGCATGAAAGTGATGTCGCTCGGTTCAGAAAGAGCAAAAACGAATATCTACCAAATTTCATCGAAAAATATTCACCGGTTTTCAAGATATTAGACTTTTACTTTTGTTTACTTTTTGGGATCTCCGGTGTTCCTAGCGACTTTATTTGAAAGTGCGGCATTTGTTGCGCGCAAAGCAGCATATACCACCGCGTGCTACAAAACGTTTTAGTCAAACATTTAACGGACGTTCGGAAGCCTGATGACGTCATCAGATTCTCGTAATGGTTAAGAGATAGGGACCACGCTGGTCCCACCCTGCAAGTAAAGGGAAGAAATTTCTTGAACACCATAAAGCTGCGGGGGTTGCGACCAGGATAAATGGTGGTTTCTGAACCTGGCCGCAAACTTGGCTATCTCAACTCAAAACTAATGTTAAGGTGGGAGGGTCCCTTTAATTGTGTACAGCTGTTTGTAAATGTTATCTCATGTATGTAATGACTGATGATCCAGGTGTCATTGACTTTGTCTCTTTGACTTGTCCTTTTGAGTTTTTGGATTTTGGCCTTTTTTCCTTTGGATTTTTCGTAATTTGACTATGTCCTGTTGACTTTTCGTCTTTTGACCTTTGTCCTTTTGACTTTTTGTCCCTTTGATTTTTTGTCATTTTGACTTTTTGGACTTTGATTATATGTCTTTTTGACTTTTTGAACTTTTGACTTTTTATTTTGACTTCATGCCCGGTTGACTTGTTGTTTTTTTACTTTTTGTCCTTTTGACTTTCTGTCCTTTTGGGTTTTTTGGATTTTGACTTTATGTCCTGTTCACTTTTTGTCTTTCGACTTTTGTCCTTTTTACTTTTTGGTAATTTGACTTTTTGCCGTTTTTACTTTTGGTCTTTTGACCTTATGTCCATTTGACTTTTTGTCTTTTGACTTCTATGCTAGTTGACTTTTTGTTCATTGACTTTTTGGCAATTTCACTTTTTATCTTTTGACGTTTTATCCTTTTTGACTTTTTGCCTTTTGACTTTCCTCTTTGTTGACCTTTTACCTGTTGACTTTAAAGATTTTTGACTTCGTGCTTTTGACGTAATGTCTGTTGACTAATCATCCTTTTACCTTTTATCATTTGACTTTTTGTCCGGAACCCATTCTTGACAATCCTAATTATAACGAAACCTGTGAATCGCTGAGCTCCATGTGTTATCCCTACCCTTAGCAATGTAACTTCTACCACAAAATGTATTTTGCAGTGGCTAATATTGCTGTTATTATAATTTGATAGCCTCTTAGTGCCCAAAGTTTAAACCATATGCTGATATTTTCTATTTTTGTGCAAAATCAAAAATACTGGCATGCTACCGGCAAGACATGCCAGATACCACGAAAAAACCTGCGGTAGTGAAAATTTACCGGCATGCCAGTAGTGCGGTAGGGAAACTTTGCAACTCTAATGCAGAGGAGTGCGATTTGTTCCCAGAACGTGAATTTTATGTTATAACATAACATGCGCATTGAAAATATCAGAGGTTTGGTGACATTTGATCAATGCAGTTGCTAACAGTCATCCGTAAACCAATGGTAGCTGCTCGCTAACTTTGTGTATTAATTGGTTACACGGGGGCGAAGGCCGGAAACCTCCCGAGATTCGACCATTGTTCACCGCAGGTTTTCCGTTCAACCGGCGGTGTATTGGGAAATGTTCCACGATCTGGGATAAGACGTCGGCTGATTTTCCGATTTTCCGTCTCTCTCGCCCACGCTCCAGTTCTCTGAGCGTGGTCGGCAGTTTTCTGTCGGGCTGTGCTATGTGCTATGTGTGCTGTGCTGTGCGCTATACGGTTGTGGGTTGTGGTGCAGTGCAGTGAGCTCGTTGCTTCAGCTGGAACCGGTGTCAGGCCGTAGCCCTGGTAGCCGTGGAGTCGATTTCCCTTGGGTAAGTGCCAGCTCAGCTTCCCCAGTAAGTGCCAGTTTCCTTTCTGCAGGCGTCAGATAAAACCATTACCCGTGGGATAGATTTAAGGCCGCCCCACACTGGACCTCGCATGCGAGTTGCGAGTTTTTGGGTTTTCGGGTTTCTTCAAAATTAAATAAAACAATCTAAGCTGAGTGACCGACACTACCATCTAACAAGCGAGTCTGCATGTGTTTAGCTTGCGAGCCGCCTTGCATAGCATTCCAAAAGTTGATTTTGAGTCAACTTTCGATTTTTCTCGCTGCGAGGTCTGCGAGTTCTGCGAGGTTTGCGGGTTTTTCCTTGGAGTCGAATTTTGGTTCGTTGCTCTGGTATTGCGACTATATGTAATTTTCTGAAGGTGTACCGGCTTCACTGCATTCATGAAGTCGCCATAAGGGAACGGTCTAATCACTCTATGAATGAGTATTATGCCCGTAAACTCAAAACCCGCAAACTCGCAACCCGCATGCGAGTTCCAGTGTGGGGCGGCACTTAACGCGCACCATTTCTCGTCGACTACTGGTATTCTCAATCGACATATCTCGTCGGCTGTTCCATTTATCTTTGCACTCGCGTCCGTCCCTGGAGGGCCATTGGGCTGTTCACCTTTGACCGGCCTCTCATCGGGGCCGGTGCGTTGAGAGGCGCCTCTATCGCGCCGGTGGTCGACCTCGACAGGTATCGCCGCCTCTGCGGGCGTTGATAGCGCACATTCCTCATTCCTGACACGTCGCCCGTAGCGCGTGGCAGTGCTGACCGCAGACCGTGCCTCTGTGAAGCGCTAGAGTGTAAAATATCGCGTGTACATCGAAACCGTGCGTGTGCAGGAGCAACGTGGATATACGGAACTGAGGCACAACGTTGGGAAAAGCTGAGCTTCTAACACTACGAGAGCGTGGAAGATCAACGCCTGCAGCTATGAAGAGAATGTGGTCCTCGTTCCGTAAGAAGGTGAGGACTCAAAGTTTACCTCTCTACCTGATGAACTGACCAACCGGCACATCCAGTGTCATATCCGGTGGATTTTCACCGCTGCACATTTCACTACTGATATTGGCACGCGGCCAACGTTAGACTAACTACTCCACCTCGCCGCCGGTTCTCCTCTCGTGTGAACTTTCACCTTCTGTACACACCCGGGTGGCCAGCTGAACTTTCCCTGCCCTGCCGGCGGCCGGTCCGCCGGGATCCGCCGTTCAGTGACCGCTAACGGTGGAAACTTGGCCGGTCACCGGCCTAGGAGGGTCGGGGAAGCGAGGAGAGTGTCGGGGGTGGGCTGCCGAGGCTGGCTCGCCAGTCGCCACGCACTGGTGTGAGGTGGTCTGGTCAGTTCGCACGTCGTCCGGCTGGTCCGGTGCTGTCCGGTTTGGTCTGGTCCGTTCATTGATTTAATCAACTCTGGTGACCTGTTTTTGCGGTCATCTTACGGGTTGTCGAAGACCTCGTGGTGTTTCATTGAGCGCCCTCCGATCGCATCACGATGTCATGAACAGCCATTTGGAGAGGACCACCATGACTTGACCTGTGGTGACCCATGGTAACCTCAGGGTGGCACACACAGTCTAGGCAGGCTGGCGAGAGCTTAGAGACGCGACGCTGAAGGATTTCCTGGCGGATTGAGGCGCTGAGCTGCGGCGCATTTGAATTCCTTGCATGCTCGCTGATCGTTCACGGATGAAGGCTCGGCTAAGCTGGGTTTGCTGTAAAACCGGATCCCGAATGCCAGGCTCGCGGTGTGAGGCCGCTATTGCTGCACCGTACTGGACGACGCTGTGCCGAGACGAGCCTGGGCAGTGGATCCTTCTGAAAATTGGTAGGTGTCCTCTTTGTGAGTCAAACGATGACATGGGCGGAACTGGGGAGCTCAAAGAGGGAAGGCTTATATAAAATATTTCGTGCCAAAATTCAAGTGGTTAGGTAGAATCTACTGAAAGGTTAACGTCAGTTATGCCTAAGATATCTTTAATTTTAAAGCTTCCAGTGGCTGCAGTTTTTTCATGTTTCCTGCCTGCTTCTTGGCGTTGCCAGTCAGGCTAAAGCGATAGTCGGCCTGGCCTCTAGGTATCCTACCAGTCCAGCACCGGACATAGTTTATAGTAGCTCTCGCTAGATGGTGCTGTCATCGCCATCACTGCCGACCCCGCCGCCGCCATTGTTCCGTGCTCACGAGCGAAGAGACGCCACCCTGGCCCTACTCCGTCCTGGCATGACGACCTTGGAAGATTTGCAGACGGTCCGAGGGTCAGCCGTGACTTCAAATCACGTGTGATCACTGCGCGAGCCATGGTTCGCTGAGGTTGTCACGAGGCCACGAGAGGTCGCATGAGGTCATGGCGGGTCATGAAGGTCGCGGGCGGTGACATCGCTGTCTGTCGTGATGATGTGATGAGTCACGTTCTGTTCGGCCGTCGGGCTACGTCCGTAACCCATTGTCACGTCAGCCACGGAGGAACAGATAAATCAAACCAGCGGACATTTTCTGTGGAACCAGGCGCTTCGCTCATAATTTGTATACAATTCTGATGGCCGGGAGTTCTGAGCGTCGGCGAATTCTGTTCTCGCTAGCTCTGCGTTATTTTGAACTTGATTTAGGCTAGTGTGAAAGCCTCGGAACAGCTAGATATGTGTGATTGTGTGAGCAGAATAATCTAATGTCACTTGGTGGCTGTTCATTACGGTCGTCGTTGATATCTGCTAAGCTTAAGGTTTGTCCCTTACCTGCCATGCTATAAAGGCATCACTTGGATGGATTTATTACACGCACACAAAACGGGTACCTGCATGAACGCATGATTGCGTATGCACAAAGAACACCAACACAGTTCCAGAGAGCAGACCTCGGAGTTCGGATCTCCTGTGAGTGTGACAACTGGCACGCTGCGCCTTGTTTGCTTGTCTGTTTGCCCTGTTGTTTGTTGTCTGGGCCCGTTCCGTTCCGGGGTGGCGTGTGTCTGTCGGTGTAGACTGACTGCCAAAGTGCCGCGCTGGGTGCATGTTTGCTGGCTGTCCATGTGATATTTATCGCGCTGCAGACCGAACAGAAGGACACCAGGAGTGGCACGCTTGATGACTCATCGCCCGTCCTGTAATGTATTGCACGGTGTCCTTGCATTCTTAGTTGATTAATCCTGCTAGGCAACAGACCCAATTACCTACGAGTCGCCTATTGTTGTTCTCAGTCTTTTGTTTCGCTACTAAGCCTTCAGGTTTTATCCTTCTTATGGATCTCTGCTCTGTCCATTTACGCGCTTCTAGTGTATACTTTTTGCACAGCAAGGATTTCGATTACTGTCTTCCTTTTACCCTCCTCTACCTCTCCAGTTTCTTCTCACTCAGACCACTAGAAAACAGCTCTCCGGAGTCAGTCGTCATGCTGTACGACGTGTCCGTCCGTCGACCTTGGAGTCGCAGTCACTCTCTGTAACCGGGGACGTTCGATGGCCAGCGTTTGTCGGCTCGCTACACTTCAGAGGAGCTCACACCTGCTTCCGGCGGAAAACTGAAGTGATTCTGAACTGATGGACAAGCTGGGTGCTTGCCATGGGACCAGTGTATGTCTCATACGCTTGTAGTGACTGGTAGTACCCGTAAACGTACTCAGCTTGTGGCACATCTGGGTCGACGTTTTACATGGGGGGGGGGGGGGGGCGTTTTTACCGGATATCAATTTCAACCGGAAGCCGCTGAAGACTTAAGTGCCGAAAGAGCAGATGACAGCGATGGCATAGAGATGACAGCAATCGCAACAGCGATTAAGGCGAAAAGACAGCAGCAACACCATGTGTTGGAGATCAGTCGACGGCGTCTGGGCATGGCAGCGAAGACCTCGGCGTCCAGCCGCGAAGTCGGCGGTGTCTACGGCGCCACAAGGTCACTGTCGCCGCTGTAGCTACACGCCGAGCCGGTGGCCGGCTGGACGGCAGTTCAAAAAACGGAGACAAGGACCGGTGACCTTGGCTGGTGAAACGGTGGCCGTAGCCGGACTCCTAGGACTCATAGCCTGGTGGTCGCGACTGGAACTGGTGAAGACAGATCGTCGGGAACACGAAAAGCCTTCGATGTGATTGCAAGACAAACAAGATGATGCTCGTTATTGGAAGTGTACTTGTGAAGACATTCAACATCCTCGAGAACTTCGTGGACAGTTGTGAATGTATTCAGCTTACTGAATGGTCTGTGGACGATAAATACTGGACGATAAATTTCCATGAGTCAATTATTATAAATGCTGGTGGGAAAACCAGCACCACGCACGTCCCGACCTCAGAATGTGGTTTTATCGAGAGCTGGACTTTCAATCATCAACGCCGGCTGTGGTTTAGTGGAACGATTCGGTTTCCGCTATGTTGCCAACACAACATCGGCGCTATGCGTCATATGCGACCCACACTGATAAGTTTGTCTTACGTCAGAGGTCGGCAACTCGTCGGCAGTATGTCACTGACAAATGAAGGCATCAGACCAGGCACTTCAGACTCTCGGGGTTTATTTGACGGTGGTTCGAGCAGCTTCGTCGTCGTTGGACGACCAATTTCTCTGCGGAAGTGGACAACACTTCAATGGAATGATTGAAGGAGTTCGATAGAGTGCAAAAATGTGTACCTATGCCACCACGTTCACTGGACGTCGGACTCAGTCTGTGACCTTGTGTTCGCTATCTGTGCCTGACCGCAGACTGTTGGTGGCAGGCAGCAGTGCCATCTCGGCCACTATGGTCCGTCTGCCGCCGCCACTGCCTCCCCGACCCCTCCCTCGTCAATCACTGGGGGGTAGAGAAGGTAAACACCGCTGCCGACGGCGACGACGGAGGATTGAGACGGACGACGGAGGAGGGAGGGGGAAGAGGAGGGCGGAACAGCAGCAACAGGCGCCACTGTCACTCCCCAGCCTGTTCCGCCGCTGGGGGAGGAAGGAGGCGGCGACGGACAGGGAAGAGGAGAGACGCGCTTAGAGTGGGGTATGGGCCACGTTGTTAATTAGGAAGAGCGATGAACCCTCCGCGACTCCCCAGGTGCTGCGTTGTAAGTAGCTGGTGTTGTCAGAGGAAGTGCCGTTGGTGGAGATATGGGTATCAGCGTCAGCCCTGTTAATGCACCACTCGCGTGTCGCTTGGTGAACAGCATGCACATTGCACAGTGAGCATAGTGCACGGTGTATGATGTAGGGTGCATGGTGTGGTATTGCACGGTTACGAGTGAGCATGTGGGCATGATGCATACGATGCAGATCGTAGTTTTGCAGTGGTGTAACCTTCGGGCAGCTGAGTTTAGGAATCAGAATGCGGCGGTCGTCTCGGCCTACATTCCCAGCAGAGCAGCTGCTCCTAACGGTTACCCATGCTTCACGTTCAATGTCATATACACGTATGTGAACCAATTCTGACTCATGACTCATGGATCATACTCGTTTGTGTATAAACTGTTTGGTCTGGCGCAGTGGTATCCATTAGAGTCCTGCGAACAAATATCCTCCGGGTCTTCTTTTCCTCCTCTCCCCGCTCCATCCAGCCTGTCAGCAGCGATGTCTGTTTCATGTCTGTCCTCTCCCAATCTATCCCTCCATCGCCTCCCCTGCCATCACCTCCAGACAACACCTGGTCGACGCCGCACTGCCTTCGTCGGCTGTCGGCGTCGACGCGGCGACCTTGAGCGCAAACCCGCCCAGTTCGTCGGCGGCGACGCGCGTCGGTCGCGTCGGCCGTCGACGTGAGGCGGTGTTGGACCAGTCGGAGCGAGACCGGCTGGCGGTGAGGGTGTGCGTGTGTGGGGCGTGGGTCGGTAGAATGTGCTGTGTTGAAGAAGGACCAAAACCGTAGGCATACAGTCCATCGACGCGCATTGGAACTGCTGGATATTGCAATTTTACGAGGTGCGTTGGACGTTAAGTGTTTTCGCTCGGGGAAGTTGTGCCAACCTTTCTATGAAATGCTATTGCTGGTGATTGGGATAGGCTGCCGTCACAGCGCAATGCATGGGATTAGTGCCGTCAGCCGACGTCATTCACGCCTGACATAATGACCTGCTGGGCTGGCAAACGTATCGAAACTCTGTTATTGTCGGGTATAAGTGTGGATGTGGCGACGGTAACATTTGTAGGTGGGGAGACCTTGGAGACGGCTGCGATCACAGCTGTGTGGAACACGGCACATGTTACAGTTAGTTCTCGAGACAGGTGTTGACACTTTTCACAGCAGTTCCTACCGATTACTCAGAAGTTGGTTATTCTACAAGTCTTTTCCTTATATGCGTATCTGTCTGTCACCGTCCAGCATCCATCAGTTTGTAGATATTTATTTCGCATGTTACTAACGCCAACATTTGTCAGGTTTTATGCATTTATGTTTTATACTTTTTGGTATAGTTTCAGTCAACTGGTCAGTCAACTGGTTTCAGTTAACCGACTGCGGCCCTGGTGGCGCAGTCGGTTAAGGCGTCGACCCGCGGTGCGGGCGGTGCCGGATTCGGGTTCGATTCCCGGTTCCGCCCGTTCCGCGGGCGTCGTCCCCGGCTGTGTCACCAGGTGTGGGGTAGGCTCCCACTTCAGCCGTAGCCTGGGGGGTGGGGTATGGTGGCCGGGAGGAGGTGGAGCCCTCCTATAATTGGCACAACATTAGAGCCCGTTGGAGGGAGGCCTGAATAAAAAAAACTGCCCCGACTTTTTTAGCTTCTTTTCTGTTCTCTTTCTCGAGTCGTGTGGTGGGTAAAAAAAAAATCAACTGGCGAACGTCAGTACTCCATTAAGTATCATCTAGTTGAGCACATTTAGCGTCATCAGATCTTCTCTGCCAGTGGAGCAGTTCGGCCTGTCACTCAGCTGCCAATTCCGTACGCCGCCAACTACCGACCTGTCAATGCCGCCCGCCCCGTCCCGACATGTCAGTTGTGACGAGTCTGGCCGTTCTGGGGTCTGCCCAACCACGGCCGGAGAGTCGCTAACATGATCGGTTTGCGTTTTTTTTTTTTTTGCTGCTCTTTCGAATCCTTTATTAGCTATGTAGTTTCGAATGGCACTGCGGTCCACTTTTTTAGGTATTATTTGTATTTGTTTTTGTGTTATGTGACGCATCGAATATGATAGGATTCGATGCCGGTAGACGTTCGAGATCGCCGAATGACTGGAATGCGGAAACCTGACAACATGAGAAGAGGAGAAATGAGCTCCTCGAAGGCTGACAGCCCATTTGTAACTCAACGCATTTTATGGATCATTACCTGTGAGCATTATTTTGTAATAGAATCACTCATTCATACGCTCCCTCCAAGGTGATTCTGATAGAAAATGGGTTATTTTTTGGTACACTAACGCGCCAGATTCCCTTGCATCTATCCTCGATCACATTAGAGTCGAGTCCGTTGATCCCATAGTCTGCGGCTACAGATCCTGTCAGAGCCAATTTCAGGCTGGTCGGACGACGCCGGTCGCTATTCCATCGACGACTGGCGTCCGTTAGTCGTTACCTAGCAACGAGGCTCGACGAGTACACAACAGCCCGCGAACACAGCACTGGCCTCGCTGGGGACAAACATTCCTTTCGCCACGTGCCCGACCGCGCTGCAACTATGCCGGACACGTTCGATGTAGGCATTGTGGATCTTACTCGATTGCTGTAGGTGTTGAGGTGTCCAGGTTCTACGGACTTGATGGAGTTGCAGCTAATGTGGTCTCAAGGAGACAGAAAAAGAGATTACTCTTATACATTGAGAAATGAAAGATCTAGATCGCATTGCATCCGAGGCTTCCGCTCGTCGGTTACTTTTATATTGCCTCATCCATCACTGAGATTATGTATTTTTGCGGTGTGAGGATAGTTGATTGGGAAGATAACGGTTGTCCCACGGGCCACGAATACGATACAGCTATCGCATACATCCACAATGCAGCTGCAAGGCGGCGCTGGCAGATCGTTTCCGGCGATGACGTGATTTCTTTGCAATCGCGGCAGGGCTCCTTTCACCGAGGCCGATTGGCAGTCTGCTATGGAGCGATGGTGGCGGCTCTTGTGAAATCCAGCCCGGTATAACCGGCGGCAAAAAGCTATAAATCCTCGTCTGCGGAACCCTGAGAGAGCGACACTCCTCGCTGTTGTCCGGCGCAAGGCATCTTGGTGTCTCTCACACAACTCTTGCCTTGTCTTTTGTATACAGGTCTTGCTTCTCTGCACACTAATGAGAATACGGTTGCGTTAATGACGCTGATGACTCACGGAGAACCCTCATCGCTCGTCGTATGCGAACGCTCCGCCTCTGGGACAACTGCCGTTTTTACGAGCTTCCTCAACAAACACGCCGTTCCAATCTCCATCACTCCTCGGGTGGCTGTGAAAGCTCCTTTCTTGCACGACGGCTGAGCCTGCCGGGCCGTGAGTGGAGCGCGCACTCGGCCTTTGAGGCAGCACCACCCGTCAGCCGCCTCCATTCACTGGTGAGATGCTCTTCGTAGCCTCGTGGCGGACAAAAAAGGAAACTTGAGAAACGGCTGCCATAAAAGAAAAACTCGGAACTCCCCGGCGAGGTCCTTCATCCCAAACTCGGACCGGCGCGGCGGTCTCGTAAATACCACTGCGGTTCCGTTTGCTACGTGCCCGGCGACACTCGCGGTGATTCAGCTACCAGCTGGCGTTTGTGTGAAACCTCCGCGAGCATTCACACGGGCATGGCTGGTCGTAACCGAGCATTAGCGACAAATTGCTCCCGCTCTGTCGCTTGTTGAACCTATCTCCAGGTCGGCACGACCCTTGTTCGTGACCCCAGTCTCTGCCTGCGAGATGCCGCTGGTTCGCTGGGGTCAGCGAGAGCGCTCAATGAGGTCATTGGCCTTCCGAGAGCGTCTCTGCCGTCCGGTGAGTCGCGGCTCTGCTCAGCTGAGGGCTAGCCGGCTGACGGCAGCGACACCTATCGTCTCATCGTGAGGGTCGCGGGGAGCGCCGGGCTTGTGCGCGCTGTGGTGCTGACTATTGTCCAATTTCCACTGTCTGCTGTCTGCTGTCTGGCGGCCTCCCATTGCTGTCTGTCTTCTGTCCGTTGTCTGGTACAGTGGTCAATGGAATGCGGGTACGGACCGTCGGCTGGACGGTTCCCAAGCCCACCTGACCTCACCTCCGCCCACTGCGGCCACCGCTCCGTCCTCGCGCTCCGCGGTAGCTCCCGTGTGCTCGGCTCCGGCTCCCGTGTGCTCCCGTGTGCTCCGGCGCCCCCGGGTCGGCCGGGCCACTGTTGGCGTAATTTGGGGCCACCGGGCACCTGCTATTACAGTCGGGAGCGTGGGAGCGCGTCCGTGCGAACGAAGGTCACTCACCGGACCGAAGGGCCATGGTGGCAGACGCTGGGTGACAGGGCAGGATGGCACGGGGGGGGGGGGGGGGGTTAGCGGGGCCGGGACATGCCAGGAGGGTGGTAAAGTAGAACGGTTTGAAATGTGGACGGTGGTCGTATTATTCGTTGGATGACACTGCAGGAATGGTTAGCGGAAATGACAAATCGATGTTGTGTGGGAGTTATTTTGCGCGGAACATTGTGCTGCGTGATAGAATTAGAAGTTGCGTGTTTTGTGTAAGTTCTATGTCGTACATCAGTGCACGGCATTTCAATAACTTCATTCTAATTTGTACCGGCGCATTGGAGCGTTGTAGAACATCCACAAGTTTATTTTCCTTCGGAGTTGTTGTGCAACCTGCCAGCAACACGTTACGCAAGCTTGCAAAAGTTATGCAAATGTAAACCGGGGGCTGGCCGGTATCGTGCATTGCATAAACGACCGGTGAATTTCAATACTTCTCGAACGGTGCATTGGGGACCCATTTAGCCTCCCATTTCGGGCCTTGTGTCATACTGCTGACACGGTGCAGCGCGTGATCCATGTGTTCTACATGTCGGTGACCATGGCGCTATGACCGCGACCTCCAGGCCCAGTAACTCAGGCGCTGGACGGCCGTCCGGACCTGAAATGACCTCGTAGCTCTCACTTCCTCGGCTGCGCTGGTGCGGACGAGTTGCACGTCGTAACACGGCTCATAAATCATTTCCAGGCTTCCAGCCACGCTAGGCTTGATATTACTACCCTGAGAAACTACGAATGGTTTAATTTTGCCGGCTTTGTAATAGCGAGGCTCTTGATTCATTTTCGCTTGCCTTCATAGTTGGGAGCATTTACCTGACCATGGCTCACTTAACCAACTGCGGGTTAATGATTCATTTCAATGTTAGCACACAGTGAACGAAGTTGCTTCTTCTTGAAGCACAAATGTGAACAAAGGCGCTGCTGACTACCTAATCCTGAAAAGGTAGGGGAAGAGTCAACCGACCATGCGGCATGCAGCCACACACTCTGCATGGCATGATGATTGTCATGAGCTGTGTATTTACTTGTTGCCTCCGTTTTCCGAGCCCCTCGTCCTGTCGGCATAACACGGCATAACACGTATGTTTGCGTACGTGCTGTGTCGTTCCTCTCGCACGTGCTGCTGCCGGTGACAGGGGCACGTGCGGCCCATGTCAGCAGTGTCGACGTGTGTTTGTGTGAGTCACCCCTCCTTCCTCCTCACCCCACCAACCGCGGTGTGTTATGCGTAACTGTTGAGTGGCTGCATTGGGTCGGTCGGCTGAGGCTCTGTGAAATTCAACAGCTGCTCTCCCAGCTGCTGTTTGGAAGTGTCAGACGGCTGCCATTGCGCTGTGGGTGGTATAAGAGGGGCACGGCCGGCCCCTCTAACTCGGCCGGAGCCCGGAATGAGGCGTTTTTGATGAGTGGAATTTGTACCCTAATCATCAAAAGCAGCTGTGCTGCACACCATGTCATGTTCTGCTTTGAAGCTGTTGCAACCAGTGTGCACGAAGTGACGTAGGTTTGTCGTTACTGGAGATGCATGCTGGGAATAAGCTGGGTGTTCCAGAAGCCAATGTGCTAACTTTGCGGACAGCGAATGACGAAATATCCAGCGATTGTCGCCATGCATGTTAGCTTCTTGCCGAGTGCTGTCGATGACGTCATTACTTGTGATGCACGCCGGCATATCTGTGGCGAAGTGAGTCACAGTACGAAACTTCAGAACGAGCCACACTCGTGAAAGCGGCTGTCGTACCCAACATGGTTAATAATGAGATCGGAGGCATTGCATCTCATTATGACCAAGAATTGGTTCCATACTGAACTGGAAGTGACTTCACTCTGCGTTTCTTTTGTCGGTAGCTCTCCCCCCCCCCTAATTCCGTGGACGTTATAATAGATCATGTAGATGCTCCCCGGACGGTCACTGGACGGTCACTGGACGGTCACCGGAAGACCACTATCTGCTCACCGGTCATCGGCTGGTCATTTTGGCCGATCGCCGTTACCGAACTCTTATCGGTCGGTGACAACTGGTCGGGGCCGATTTCACACGACGATCCCAGGCTTGTCACGACCCGTGGACAATCTGGGAGAGTCTGGGACAGTCCGCACGGGAAAAGTCTCCAGGCAGTCGGACAGTAACTCCAGTGGGCAGTGGGGGCAGTGACCGATGCCGCACGGATGGGAAGAAGGTGACAGGGCCCAACAGCCACCGACCATCCGGCGCGATTCACAACTTTGGTCTCCAGCTCATGCTCATGGCTTCGACTGGGTATCACGTTTCATGACTCTCGTCTCCAGCTCCCTCTCACGATTTCGCTCGTATTCTGCCTCTTTCCCCGTCTGCGACTGTTATAATTTCATGAAGTGGCTGATGCCCTTTCAGAAGCCAAAACAGGGTCCAACGCTGTAGCCGCTACAGCTGTGCTACACTCTGCTCTATAACCATGCCGGTTATGAGCGATAAATGCGGACAAACGGCAAAGGAAAACGAAAGAGGTTGTGAATTGGAATGTCCGTACGGCCACTCCCGCTGCTTCTGCATGTGTTCACGCTGTAGGTAGATCCTGTAGTTTCTTACCTTCCTTACCATGTTCTCTGCTTTGTTACCATACCTTGTTCGTTGCTACGTAAGCGTCGCTGGACCCTAACGACGCCCATTGGCGAGCCGGCCTATGTGGGGGCGCTGTCTCCACATCTGCGCTGCACGTGAGGCGTGCAGGGGTGGCTGGCCTTGTGCCGACATCAGACACTCGCTGATGACGCTATTATGACGTCACCGGTCTGCGGCCAGCTGACTGCCACAGGTGGTTCGCAGACGTGGGTGTGTTTGTGAGGGTGTTCCTCGGTTCTGCCGGGATAGCGCTATAGCTCAGGAGGACAGATGGGGATTGTGGGCTTTGCGAGGGACGAGGGTGTAAGATGGGTGGTGAGTCACAGCTGTGCGATTGTGCGCAGCAGAGAGGGGAGAGAGAGAGAGAGGGCGGCAATCATCGGTCCCGTGTGACTCACGGCCGTGTCGTGACTCACGCCGCCTGCTCTGGGTGCCGTGACGAGACTCCGTGACGGCCGCCGGGAACGACCAACGGTCCGCCCGCCCCCGGGCAGGACTAATTATCTGGGGGAGGGACCTGCACTGGCGGTGCACGGTGCGAATAACCTGCGCTACGCCGTGAATAACCTGGTGGTATGACTCGTCGCCAGCGATTGTCCTCTTTGTTGGATAGACTGGGCGAGCGTCTAACTAGGGTCCTTTGTGCGGGCGGCGGATGGTGAGCGTCGGTTCATCAGTGGTGCCCCTGGGGTCAGCCCGTGCGAGTCGCTGATCAGTGGTGCCCCTGGGGTCAGACGGTGGTGATGAGATGGTGACAAGGGAACGTCGGTGCGAACGCCCCGCACAGAGAGCTGTTCCTTGTCTGGGAAGTGGCTGGGAAAAAGTGTCCCTTCTGCCCGTCACTAATCATAAGTGTGCGTGAACGTAGGTGCAGGGCCAACTGAAAGGAAGCAAATGAGAGCTGAATGTGAGTTACAGTCTTTTATCCACAGTTAATGTGTATCTCCTGATTCTATACAAAATCCAGCTGCATTCTTCGGTGGACCGCCATTCGCCGGTCCCCACCTCGCCCCCTTGCGTCCCCCACAAATCGATCGATTCACCACGTGACCGACCGCCCGCGGCGAATCTTCAGCGTCGCCGACCCATCCCCCGTCGACAATCAGTCACGTGACCTGTCCGTCTCCCCTCTCGGGATGGCGTGAAGGTCTGTCGTCCCTGTCTGTCGCTGTCTTCGCTCCAGGGCATTTAAATGGCGGCGTGTCAAATTACGATCGGGTCCGTTGGAGTACTTCACGGGTAGAGTTTCCAGTAGCTCTCAACTTAATTGGATGACGGAACTTGGTTTCTTGCACGCTGCATCTGGTGGAAATGTAAGTTTTCTCACAAGTAAACTACACTGCTTTACGTTGATGATTTGTGTTGCTTCTTCCAGTTTCCTTCCTTATCTCCAAGCACCACACTGCTGACCCTCATTCTCCACTATAGGTTTGAGAACCCCCGGTCGGTGTAGCCAGGTGTGGTTCCTCGCTGCGTGGGGAACGGTCGCCGAGTGGGGGAGGGGAGGGCAGGGGAGGGGAGGTGAGGGGAGGGGAGGGGGACGGCCAGCGGCGGCCGCGGTGCCGCAGCAGTGCTGTGACGGCCGCCGCGTGGTCGGGAACGGTGCCGCCGGTCGTGGGGAGAGTGTGTGACGACTGTGACGTGACGGTCGGTGACGGATTGAGGACCACTGCAAGGAAAAACAGACAGGTAGGAATTTGTCAGAGGGTACCGAAGGGGTGGAGAGTCCACTGACTGCCATTTCCACTGCTGGTATCGCTTTCTGAAAGCTGTGTGTGGCTTCACTGTCTTTTCTTACGACATGACAGTGTTGTTGGTAACGACATGTTTGTGTGAAGGTTCAGTCAATGTGGTGAGGTGCCGTGTTTCCACTTTCCCGCTTGAACCGACCTGGCTGTACACCTTCAACGCTTGCTCACCACCTGCACACATGCTTGGCACTTTCCTGTGCCGCATGCGCTGGGTGCATGAGCCATGACCAAATGAAACCCAGCTAGAAATAGCAGCCACTGACATTGTTTTCTGATGGGTAAGATAAGAAATGCCCAAGAAAAATAAAAGCCCGAAGTGCTGGTTTGTGCATTGATCTGTTCTCGTGAACGAATCAGTTATGAATGCCTGCACAGAGCATTCCTGAGGCAGTACGACGTCGCCCGTCACTCCGCCGTATTTCATATCCACCGTGTGCAGTGAGTGGCCCGGTTAGCCGTCAACCAGAACGGCTCAGGCGGCGGCGGCGACCGTGACAGTCACCAATTGTCAGTCACCAGTCGTCACCTGACGGTGAACGCCGGTCACCAGGTGGCGCTGATGTGACCTCGGCGGACTGATCTGAATTTGGTCACCCTGGAGCGCGCCCGACGAAGGCTGTCGGCCGCCGCTTCGGTGCACAGATAACCCGATATACTGAGCACCTGAGCAGGGGCGCAGCCAGGCAACGGTGGCGGATGGGACGAGATCAGGGGCGGAACGGGCAACGGGGAGACGAGGCTGGCCACCTACGGGAGCAGACTGGCATTATTAGATTGTGCTGGGATTGGCTCTGAAAGTCGTGTGTTAATCGTCATTCTTAGGAATGCATATTGCATATGTCCCGAGCTGAAATTCAGCCAGTAAATTCGGTAGAAGATTCAGAGTCGCTGTATTCTCAAGAAACCGCATTAGATCACTACCGAATAGAGGCAGACTAAGGGCTCTAGGAGTCTAACCTTCACATCGGCCTCTATAGGTATAACAGTAGCAGTGCAGGACCACTGCTGTGAGCATTGATACGGTGCGGTATATACTGCATCCGTTGATAGCCGTTGACGACCCCCGGCCGCCGGGCCAGCGGGTTCACGGCAGCATCAAGAGGTCTATCGCGCCTTGGGAAATGGCTACCGGGATCAGTGGCGATTTGTGCCCGCATTCTACCGGTCTGATAGGTTCAAAGGTCAGTCGGACGGGGGCTTTATTGCATTCGAAGAGCTTCAACCCAAGGCAAAGCTATCATGCTATTATAACTTCGCAGTTAAGCGTCTTTTCAGGCCTCATACTCGTTGATAACAGGCTGCGTTGCTGAGACCTATCAGGCGCCTTGAGGTTCTGGGCTGAAGTTGAACAGACAGTAGTCAGTAGTTCTGACGGAAAATCACCGTTGTATTGGCCAAGGGCGATTAAAACGTACCAACACGCCACTGTACAAACTCCGTGAATGCCCAGAACGGGCATCCGATGTACACATTCTGTGTGAATTGATAGGTACTGCCTATTGCCTTGTTGATCATGGCTCAAGAGAGTGAACTTTCTTATAACAACTGAAATTAAATTGATGCTGTGATACCTATAACCTACCCTCAATTTAAGAAATAGTTATCTTTTCCATAGCCTGACATAACGAACTGACGTCAGCCAGCCGAACTTTGCTAATGTGGGTAGTGCGGTACAGCATAACTTCAGGCGCCAACTACTGCTGCCATCTGTGAGCGAAAATGTAATCAACTGTGCGCCGTCGCCTGCGTTGACCATGCGTATTGCATTTGGACAGTGGAAGCACCGCTGACATCGACAAGTTACCTACTCAGAGCATATTTCACTTTCCTTGCTAAATGACCAAATAGTCTGTTGATAGTGAAAGGGAGAGCAATTGTGTAACAGTCATTGTGTGCCATCAGACCATGCACGCTCATGACTGCTAACCGTGCGGGTGAACAGCGTACCTAGTTTGGAGAACAAACCGGTTATTAGTTTTGGTGATTTGTCAGTTCTATTTTTTCAGCCAATTATTTCATCTAGGTTGCGTGTGATATGATTGCGGCGTTCAATTAATTATCGAATATTTATTTTACCCATCTACCTAATTTTGCTGAATGGATTTTCATTTGCTCAGTTTCTCACATGGCACTGCGGTGTCTGACTGACCGAAGAAAATTACCGTCCTTTCTGACCAAACCACCACCTCCATTCCCGCCTACCTACGCTCTCAGTTCCTCTGTGCCCATCCTCCGGCCACTCCCAGCAGTTACGATCCTCTCCGCCGAACAAAGGCGTTCTGCCGTCGTCACAAACCCGTTCCGCCGCTGCTGGTAAACATGGAGACTGCGTGGGAGAGCGGCACCCCGTCCGTGAGGATAGCACGCTCCGGTGCCGCCCGAACCACGGCCCCGAGCTGCTGATATGGTCATTACTGGTCTTCACGCGTGGCGGACTGCGGGTGCAGGAGGGACCTTGAGGCTGGGACTGTAGTCTGTACCTTCTCAGACCGTTAGAGATGGAACGGTACGCTTTGTACGTTTTCTTATTGTTCAGGCTTAGGATATTGCGTTAGGACTTTATAGGATGCTGCGCTGTCTAACAGATCCTGAAACTTGGGACAATACAGTCATGCGTTTTGATGTTAAAGGGACTATCCCACCTTTAACATGGGGTTTGAGTTGAGATAGCCAAGTTTGCGGCGAGGTTCAGAAACCACTATCTATCCAGGTTGCAACCCCCGCGGCCTCTTGGTGTTGAAGAAATTCGTTCCCTTCATTTGAAAATGGGCCTTGTGCAAGGCCCTATCTTCAACATGGAGCGACCGTTAGTGTGACGTCACCTCGTTTAGTCATTCTGATTTAAATGGGTTTGTTCGTTGAAAAATCGCTTAAAACTTGGTCTGAACTTTGTTGTGGTGCCTACAGAGTAAAAAGAATCAGCTTTATGGCAGTAATGTGGCCTGGGGAAGGAGGTAATTTTGGGCTGTGACGTCACATATTTGAAAGTTTGTGTTTGGAATATGGGAAGCCTAAGATGTTTAATGAAAAATAAATGCCAGAACCGTGTTCCTGGTCATCCAATCTATAAAGTCGGGCACAATTTAACTGGTTTTAACAACATTTTAGAATGTGGGATAGTCCCTTTAATCGATTAACCTGATGACTACCGACCCCAAGGTCATCGTCTGTGTTATCGAACCCACTTAATGACCCTGTTCATGTCTTTGTACCGGATTAAGACTTTCATTGTCCATCTGACCGACAAGACATGGTATCTGAGTCCGTGGCTGGTGCCTGACAGGGACTTGGTAGGTACTTACCATGGCGGAAATCGTGCGTCGCCAGTTCAAGGCATCGGAACTGACTCAACTCTTGAGGCCTATATTCAGAATATTTTCCCGAGTTCCCCTTGTCCGCACATATCTACCACCGGCATCCTGCAGCCGGACAGACAATGCCGACAGTCACATTCTGTCACCGTCACGTCTGTTCATATGTCACTGTCACCTCTGTCATTGTCGCCTCTGTCACTGCCTCGGATGGTTCCTTGCAGCGACGGTGTCCACTGCTACATCAGTGCTCGACCTGTGGCCAAATCCTGCATCCCGCCATCATACATACAGCCGGTAGCTGCAGTCATGTGATAGGTTGGAACTGGCGCATGATTCCATGGAGCCGCAGGCTCGCGAGATTCTCGGAATCGCTGAGGGGGCTGACCGTTCAAAGGCTTTGTCTCTTTGTCATAGGCTGAAGTCGTTTGAAATCTCGAACAATACGTTAAAATATGAAGTTCGAGCATAGATTCATGTTATCTATGGTTAGAGTAATGGTACAAGTTCGTATCAGGAAGCCTTTTGTCATTTTCACGCTCATCTGAAATGGTAAATCGTAAGATATGCGATGTTTGCTGAGAACTCCTACGATATAATACTTCACCTGCATTATCCAACGCATCAGAAGACGTGGCGAGGTATACATTCCAACTTCGCCATCCTCACCTTGATTTATAGAACCAACAACAATCAAAGCCTAACTTCCTCCGCTGGGACGTAATTCAGCTCCATGATGTCGTGACATTTCACGGGCACCATTATGTAAACTTCGACCTTCTCAGAGTCTTCTGCAATCTGGACAAAGTGAACTTTTGGGCGACTAGCTGTGTACGCCGCATTGCAGTGTCATCGGCTCGGACATGAGATTGCCGAGGTCGATGGGCTTTCTCTGGGGACGCTCGGAAGTTCGCCGAGTAGCTATTGTACCTTCTCGAGATTGGATAGCTTGAAACAGCGGTGAGAGCTGCTGCCTGTGCATAGTGAGTGAGACGAACTTGGGACAATGGAAGGGTTTCGGAGGCGTTGTCTCGCACGCCTGCGGAGACGCCCATGAACTTGGGTAATACGCTCTGTCTGAACATGGATTTCATGGATTTATAATCACGAAGCTGGCTTCAGTCTAAACTCATTGTAAATTTAACCACATTACTGTTATTCCATCAGGCTTCATTATGGTCTGTTGAACTCGGTTCTGTATAGATCGGTTTAGCACGGGGCGAGCCTCACGATTGGATTATCTGGTAACTCGTCTCTCACTTGGTGTAATCGGGTTAGTCCGGCCCCTCTGCAGTGGCTCTGGGCTCGAGATTGTGCCTCAGGCGCTTAGCTCCCCACTCAACTCATCCAATCTTTCTTCGTCAGCACTGGCGGGAGGATCGAGCCCTGAGCCAGTCCTTACTGGATTTAAGTTCCACACTCAACGGCATTATATCTGGCTTAGTGACTACTCAGTATTCGCAGTACCTAAGTTATTTTTTTTTGTCATTGGTATATTGTGTTTATTGCCTCGGCCCTGGGCTGTCAGAAAACATTACTATCATCGCACCTAATGAAGATTCTCAGAATGTTACAACTCGTTCTTCATCCCCAACCATTCGTGAAAGTCATCCTTTACCTGGCGTCCCCTCTGGAGGAGCTCATGGGACACTTTTACTTGCTGGGTGCCCGCTCCCATGTTCCGCGACCAATCATGTCTCTGCGTGACACAGTGCACACTGCACAGTGCCTGTCACCGGACCACGCTGGGCAGGCAGACCACCACGGCTCAGCCGGCCGGCCGGCGGTCGGTCGGTCGATGATGCAGTATTGAATAGCCACCGAGGCCACAGCTCCGGGCCAGCTCCGGCTCCGAGTCCGGTCCGGGTCCGGGCGCCCTAGCTACCGCAGTTCGGGAATGACCCGGCCCGCCGGCTGGAGACTATTTGGGGCGTCCCGGCTGCCCGGCGGTGCAGTGACGGATCAAGGGATGAGCTCATCAGCAGCCGTCTGCAGCGCTGGCCATGCAGCCGGCTCCCGGATCCGGTCAGCGCGACCTGGGGAGATGGATTGTCGTGGCTAGGATTATCGTGGCTAGATGAACTGCCGTTTTGTACCTGGTATTTATATTTTGTATCTGTGTTATTTATTTTCACCCCGTCAGGCTACAATCCTTTTTCTTCCTTTCCCCTCTTCTTCTTATTCCTTGCATTTTGGCCGTCTCTTTCCTAGTTGATGCTTTTCTTATGAGACATCATGACCCCATTTGAGCACGCTCAACAGCTCGCAGCTCATTCACCCCTTCCCGTTTGTAGACCATCTTGCTCCGTAATCACACAGCAGGCTACGTTCGCTGTCTGGAGACGCTCCGAGGTGGGCGTTATCCACTCCCAATCACTGGCCCCAGGGAAGGCGCAGAGACAGCCGGCGGGGACCTAGCGCCACTTCCTAGCAATAATCTGGACGACCCGCGGGTCCAATGCCTGATGGATTGGAATTCCGGAGGGAAGACGTGGGGGGGGGGGGGATATGGTAGAAGCTCCGGATTTATGATGGAACGCGTGCCACATGGAAGCTGAAAAGGGTGAACGAGATTGGGCGAAGCTCGCTGAAAGGAAGAAATGGTATTGTTTAGCGCCATCGAGCAACAAATGGCTGATACATCCTGTACCACTAAGTGATTCAGATTTCAGGCTGTCTTTGCCAAGCCCTCTGGCTTTTAATTTAATGTTATGCTACTTTCGTTCTCGCCCTTAGGAACGGAGCAGAGCGGGAGCTGCCAGACACAGTATCCCTTCCCTTTAAGGAGTAAGGAGCATCCCTTTAGGGATGCTCCTTACCGAATGTTTTCATCGTCGTATTGTAGGAAACATTCGTCAGTGTGTTTCCTCCAGTGCCGCTGTGTTCTGTTGCCGTATTCTGTATTCTGTCGTGGGTACTCCTCTGGCGCGTTTCCACTCTAATGGTGACTCTAAATGATGCCGCGTTACAATCATTGTTGGACCGTGAGATGGGCGGCTACACTTGAGTCAGCTGAAGAATCTCAGCCGTTCCTTGAAGTGCACCCGTCTGTGTGTCTCGGGAAAACGGTCTAAGAAAGGCTCCTCTGAATTTCTGGCTGGATGATTCAGGGAAAAGCTAACGAGCGTGTTCGAGACACGTTGTCCAAAGGCAAATAAATTCCAATTCACTCGCTCAATTTAAGCTATTTCAGGACATCGGTCTGGACTCCAAACGACCGCAGCTGAAAAAGCTGTCGTGGTAGGTTTTCTGGAACGCGTGGTTCGGCTCGGTTTGAGCTTGTCAAACATGGTGTTAGCCGGTGCTGTAACAATGTAACCAGTTCTAGCGGGCTGTTGAGGCTGCAGGCGCAGTTGTAATGACGTTAACGAAGCTGCTTGATTAATCTCTTACAAAGCACATTCATAAAAAGGAATAACGGATCGTCTGGTTTCGCTGCTGAACATAACAGGCATGCCTATTGCCTACTCAACTGTCATTCAACCGGTATAGTTAGCACAGTGCGTGCTGTTTTCTTTTTCAAATGTAATGTTGCGCATTGGAAAATATGATGCATCTGTATTTAGTATTCAACACCTGCTTCTATCTCCTGTTTTTCTCGATGCATCACGTGATTCCATCCACCTGCGGCTGCTGACGTCATCACCCGCCTCTGCCGCGCCTGTCGGGCGGAGAAGAGGCACGGTGTGACCCTGTATCGTGCCGGGGCCGCCGTGTGCACTGTGCACTCGGGCGTACTCAGTGCACGATGCAACAGGCGGCTCGTGCAGCTCCATCCCTCGCCTCCGCCCACCTGAGGCGCGCGGCGTGTCACGAGATTAGTGCGGGATTTGGCGATGGAGGTTCTGTCGCTATCAGGCACCTCCGCCCGCTGTCTTTACTGCTTCCTCCGCTGTTTCGCTTCGTCCGTCGCTGCTTACCCTGTATGCGCCTTTTCTCTGCCCCACTCTCTCAGCTGCATCTCACTTGTGCCGCGGCATTCGATCGTGCGGTGCATTGTGTCAGCAGCGAGGTCGTTCAGTCGGCCTCCGCCGCGACTCAGTGGAGCGCGCAGCTCGTAGCCCGCGGCCGCTCACTGGGACGGCGAAGTGTTGTTCCCAGTCGCTCGGCAGGAGGTACCGCTCGCAGGAAGTACCGTCCGCTGTCGGAGAATGGAGGGGAGCGGTGGGCGGACGGCTGGTCTCGTCACGTTTTTGCTCACCACTGACACCTGTCCAAGTGCTGAAACGTGCTGAGGTGTTCGAACGGAAGATCGTTTGGTGGAGCTCGCAAGAAGCTCACCGCCTGTGTCGGATGGAGGTTGAGTTCTTCGTCGGGCTGTCTACCGCTTGGGTGTTGCCTCACCTTGTCATGTATCCAGTCATGCAAACATCCCACTGAGGTTCAAACATGGCGTCTGCGTGCATGACCAACATCGCCCCAGGTCCGTATTTCAACACAGCGGCCATGACCAACATAAACTGTCCCTTTCAAACGTCTCTCTCCGTGCATACAGTGATAACTGCTAGCTCAATAGATGATTTTACTACATCACCTCAGCACTGCCACCGGCCGCCTATTCGCCACCATCTAACTCTCCTCTCTCGTTACAGGCAGAGCGCCTTGACGCGCCCGGCGGCTCTGGCGGCGGAGGCGGCGGCTCGGGATCAGGTGCAGCTGAGTCCGAAGAACAGCGACAGCACCGCAGAATGGACCGGCTGCGGCGATCGCTGCGCGACAGTTTCCGGCGCAAGAAGGAGCCGCGGAGCTCCGAGTCGTCGCGGCCACACCAGTGGCAGGCAGACGAGGCGGCAGTGCGCGCCGGCACCTGCTCCTTCCACGTCAAGGTGAGGGTGGAGACGTGGTGGGATGGGGTAGGGGGAGAGAAGGGATGTGATGCGTGGACAGAAAGATCGGTCGGGAGGTCAAAGACAGAGTGGATGGGAGGACAAAGAGAGGGTGGGGTGGGATGGAATTATTAAAGACGAGAAAATGAGATGTGGCGGCGCCGATCTAAGTGAAATTTAAGAGTGTGAACAGGTGACTATGGGAATGGACGATCGACCTATCAGTTAGTTTTGGTGCTTCCCTAGCTCGCCCTAACAGATGTTCGGTGGCTTGTATGGCATCGTGGTGCCCGTATTTCCTCGCATTTCGTATTTACCCTGTTCTACAGTTCCCTGTTTATCGCATTTGGAGCGCACTTATCCGGCGCCTCCTAACCGCAGGAAGACCCGCAGGCTGCCCACAACACCGTCCGGTGGCTTCCCCGTGGGGTCCCATAACCTCCTGTCGGCACAGTGGCCTCGTTCCCGCTATCAGCACGCCGTGCGATACGGTCCTGTTTGTGTGTCTGTGTGTGACCGCTCGCCTCCGGTTGTTTGTGCGGTCAGGCGTGTGGTGTGACCCGCTCCTGATCCTACCGCTACGATCCGCACCGCGGGTGATACGCCCCTGAGCAGCTGAGCTGTGCTGTTCTGTTGTGGTGGATAGTTGACGAGAGGTGAGACTTACCACTCGTCCTTTGGTGGGTGGCGGGTGAGGAAGAGCACCTCTTGTTTTTGGTTAATGACTGGTGGGACTGCTCACCTTTCGATGGGCGGCTAGCTAGGCATGAGACTCCACTAAACGTTCGATTGGCAGCGTGGCAACGAGACTGGTGAGACAGTGACACACCGCCTTATTTAGGTACCTGTCGGTAGCCGCCCCGTGAGCCAGCCACCGCTATATGTGATCGATGGGTTCTGATCAGGTCACGGAACTGGTTTTCCATAAATAGGACTCCGAAGAAAAGTGAGAACCCGATTCTTGCTAGTTGGGTACAAGGGCAACCGGTGCAGCGGATTACGGTGATGGAACGTTTTGTGTTTTGCTCTCGTATACAAAGGGATTATAATAGTTTGTGGAAAACGATGCATTAGTTGTATTTATTTTCTCTGGTTTCTTGATATGTTGTGGCGTCATTCTTGTGAACTGTGCCGTATATTGTACTGAAACGATTTGCTGAATAATTTGTAGTGCGCTGAATGCGTTGCGAGTACGTTTTTTGAATCACGTGTAGCCCGCATGCCTAACATTAACATCCTCTTACATATCTATCACCCTGTTCCTGTCAATGTTACCCCACTTTTTGGCCCTTCTCTGATTCTCTTTTACCTGTTTTCCTCGCATTTACAAAGTCTCGTCGCATGCACTCCGTCTCCCCTTTACATCGACCCGGCCTCTGTGGCCACTGTCGTCTGTCACTGTGGCCCGTGTCCCTCCTCATACCCCAGGTTTTCCTAGCGTGCCGGGCGCCACTGACCTATCAGCTGATCTCGCTCCAAGAATGGAGTGGGGTAATGTCCCAGTGGGGTGGGTCGGGCCCAACCTGCAGGCGAGCCCTCGCGACTCTGTTACACGAGCCTTTGTTCGGCCTGACCCAAATGGTAGGTACTCCGCCCGCGCGCTGGCCTCATGGTTGGCACGTGTATAGCTGCACTGAATTGCTACACTGAACTGTGCCCACACTGTACGGGGTCGCGTTTCGAGTTTTCGGAACAGTGAATATCACGGATAGGTATTATTTGAGGCTGGAGGTGCGGATATATTACCGTGATATTTGTTGACGCCAGATTGCAGCGCGTTGGCAGTGACTGCGACGCTTTGATGGACGCTGTCTATGTGACTGAGTCGTGTGACTGTGTCTCTGTGCTATGCCGGTCTGATTTGTCCCTGTGCTTGTGTGCTGCGTCCCTGCTTACCGTCTGCCATGTACGCGGTGCCGGTTTTAGTCTTAAAGGTGTCACCAGTAGCAGCTTCTCGGTGTCGGTGCCAGAGTCAGTGGTGGTAGTGTCACGAGCCCAACTCGCGTGTCGTTCCGTCCGTGTCGTGCTACCGAGTTACGTGCGTCCCGTATCGGGTGGAACTCTCTGGGGTCCGGTGGCACCGGCCGCAGCCATTGTTCAGACCCGAGTAAACTTTCCGAGCGGTGGCCGGTGCGTCAGGCTGCCAGGTACGGTGCACAGTGGGCCAGGCGCTTCAAAAAAGCGGAATTAAATCAATGAGCACAGCTGCGGTGCCAAAAATGATTCGTTACAGGGTAAAATATCATGCTAAAGCCGAATCCGATATCCATTTTCAAATTTGATTGGTTACGCTAGGTCACTGACCTATGACGTCATTATTTAATTTCTGCGCTGCACATATGCCTGGGACAGGCGGGCACTATGCCGCATTGGCCGCGCGTTTGCAGTCTTTTCGTGGTTTCAAGCGTTCAAACATGTGATATGATGTTGGTCCCATGCATTACGGTGGGTGTAAGGGACTAAGGGTCACCTGAAGGTCAGGTCAGGTCATTGACCTTCGATGACCTCGGTTCACTTTTTCGAGTTTTACATGTTTCTGGGCTAGTTTTTGGAACTGAATTCGAATTTAGGAACCATTTGAACATTTACGAAGTAGTTTTGGTGCCTTCGTAACATGTTACGAAGCTGTCAGAGGCGGGTTGACACCCACTACGAATACCCGGCAGGACCCATACTGGTTGACCTGACCTGAGCTGACCCGACCTGGCCTAAATGCATGAAGACATCATCTGTGATCAAAACTAACATGATATTCGTGATCAGCATCCCGAAAAACCCCTTAGCAGCCACACTATACGACGTTCTAACACGTCCCGACTTTCGGCCATTGACCTGACCTCAGAGGTCACCATTTGACCTATGACCTTAAACCCGGGTACCGTTGGCTTCGTCTCGTGACGACCTACACGATGGTTTTTTCCGCGAGGCTCTAGCTCAATTAGGGGCCAAACGCGAGGAGGGTCGCATCCCCCGGTGCCGTCGAGGGATGCAAAACGGCCTATGCCGGCGAGGGTTAAACCCTTATTTGTCCATTTCGCGCAAAAATGCGCAAAATATTTGCATTGGGCAGCAAGCTATACACCTTGAGAAAAGTCAGGCAGCAAATATCTTCGTGTTGTTCGGTGACGTTTTCTTTATATCCTTATATAAATTCATTGCGTCGTTGCACTACCACGGTTCCGAACAGGCACTGTAAACCCCACCGCTACTAGTAAGCATGAAATAGTTCCCAGGAACTTGAGTACGAGAAACATGCGCAGAAATACCGGCTGTTTTTTTAAAGCTATTTTGTACGGAATAACTTTAATGATTTTACGCTGAGAGCTTTTGAATCGGGGGAACGGAATATGGTACACAGCAGTCATTTCCATCTCCAGTCGGTAAGTCCTACTTTGCGACGTTATAGCATTATCTGCCTTGACATTGGGGAAAGGAAACTTGCATATTCGGAAACTTTGGACATTTTTACAATACTCTATCCCATAATTACAGGAATTTCACCGAAGTGGATTTTCGACTTAATTCCGCTTTTTTGATGCGCCTGGCCCACTGTGCGGTGGAACGATCGCCTCCTGCCCCCCCTCTCGACCCCGACCCGCTACGGTCCAGACTCCCGGTCCAGGCCTCCGCAGACCAGCACGTGGGTTGTAGCTCAGGCTAATGGCCCAGAGCTCTCACTGTCACGTGGCATGGAAGGCGGTGCTTATCCTCTGTTGCAGTATGCATTGGACTGTGCACTGTGCAGGTGTCTGTTGTGTCTGTTGTAGTGCCCAGGCTGTGTGTGACTGGGCTCACAGATCACGTGACTAACAGTTGATGTCTGTCCTCTGTTGCAGTACCTGGGCTGCGTGCAGGTGTACGAGTCACGTGGCATGCAGGTCTGCGAGGATGCCCTCAAGCTGGTCCGGGTAAGTGGAATCGACTTCAGCGTGCGGGTTTACCGGTAGGAGCGGGGGAGGACCTTTAGGTATATTTTATTTCGTGAGCCAAATGAACGACTGCAATCGGCACGCGGTGAAACATGCAGTGAAGCTGCAATAAACACACAAATGTTATGTTTGGTCACTTCTCAGTATGTCGTCTTGCCGTGTCTTGTCTTGGATACGCCGAGTTTTTTTTTTTGTTGGGCTGCTGTGCTCCAGACTTCTGGAAAGAAACTCAATTTTCCATGAATAGTTCTACATGAGGTGTCCTGAAGCCTCGCACACGCCCAAAGCCACGCCCGGGCTCCGGCAGATGGGCGGGCGTTGTGTCCCGAAATTGAGCCCCGGGAATGGATCTGTACTGCAGCGGGAATCGAGCGGAATTCCTAGACGGCTGAGGTCTGGCGCCATCAGTCTGTCCCCCTCCCCAGGGGGGTGGGGAAGGGGAGGATTAGGTCTGCCCTCTCGGTGCCTCAGGGTGGTATTATGAACAAAGCTGGGTCGGCGACAAAGTCTCATAAAGCATCAAAAGGTGATATACGTTCGCAGCTAAAATGGACGAGCCGGACTAGGTGAAATTATATTTTTAAACGCCTACTGATACGCCTACTGAGCCCTCATACGCCTACTGATAACGTTTCATATTTTGCAGGACGCATCCTATATATTTAACCGAGTCATTTCGCCGGGGAGAGCAGTCCTCGTTTGGTCGTGTCAGCTATTTTAGATTGACATTTGAATCTTTCTAACGAGGAATGGGTAGAAAAGGTAGGATGAAATCTGGCTTTGAGCGCGTCTATATGGAACCCATTAGCTGCGGTGACATCCAATAACGCTTCTTTGCTGCTCGAACGACCCATCCACGCGGCTGCACGCCATTCCGAGCCTGACACCCAGTCAACATTTTAATTAAACATTCTTCGTACCGGCGCCACTGCGTAGGTATTTGCGACATCAATAGACTCATATGACGTCACGCGGTGAATTCCTGGTGACGTCACCTGTGCCATCCGGCTTTTGTCGCCGCTGGCAGTGACAGACTGGTCAGATTTGTTTGCTGGACTCTACACGGAGGTGATCGCAGTGAGTCACCTCCTGGTTCTAACTGATCGAGGCGTGATATGCACCGACGGGCTGGCGAGTAGGTGCTGGCAGAAAAGAACTCCAGCGACCGATGATGACGGCCTGATGAGTCACAGCCGGTCGATGGCGTGCGGTTATGAGTGGCTGTGACCTTGGAATGATGGCGCGCTTCGAATAGAGATGGCTGGTGCCGAAGGCATTAGGGTGGAATAGATAGTTTCGGCCTAATAAACGGAACCATTCGGTTGGGGTCGATATTGATGAGGGATGTAGGTATTTTTAGTTCATATGATGCTGCTTTTACGCCTGTATATCGTTCAATTGTCCGATCACAATTTATTGTTTTGCTATGCGCTAATCTGTTCCTACAAAGCCCATTGTTAATTGATGATCTCGATGCACACTACCAGATGAAATTGTGTGCGCTGGCAAAGTTGAAATGAAACGTCAGAGAATGATGAACACTCGTCCTACTTTGATTCCGGACTAAGTGGCAAGGTTCGACCGATCTTGGAAACTCACCACTCTAAGTTCGAACTTCCCAATATGGAAGTTGAACTCTTGGGATGACAACTGATGTTAAACCACTTTGAGCATTCCATTGGAAAGTTTGCTGCCTGAAATGACAACTGAGATTGAATCATTTTGTTCCTTGCATTGGAGGGAGCTGTTAATTTCAATGAACGCTCCATGTGTTGGAACTTTCCAAGCTCCACTTAATCCCTTCATCTTGCTCTGGAAATAAGATGAAGGGATCTGGAAATTCGTGTCGACACCGTAATCCGTATTGAAACCAGCTAAATTGCTAACCACTATTGTTAATGTTTGTGGCAGGCTATTGTGTATGCAACATTGAGTCGAACTCCATTTGCCCTCTGATCATTCTCTTTATCGTGACGTGCCTATAGCTAGCACACTCAACACGACTAATTGTTCTCTCCTCTGCTATCTCGCTCAGCTGAGTGTTTGCCTCAATTTGTAACCACTCTCCCTTGACCCCATGTGACCTGCGTTTGACCTCCGGCCGTCTCTGTCCCCAGTCGCAGCGGCGGCGTCCTCTCCGCGGCATTCTGTATGTCTCCGGAGACGGCCTGCGTGTGGTCGATGATGAGACCAAGGTAAGAAGCAGGGTTGTATACGACTCAATCAATAGCAATCAATTCAATCACGACAAATTTGGGAAACCAATCAAATCAATCAAGTCAGAGCAGTTTTCAGGAATTGATTCAATCGACTCAAACGCGACAATGAAAGGAATCAATCAACTCAATCAAACGACTCAAACCAAGATATACATTAGGTTTTTTGCCCCACCAACTTGGAAAAGTGTCCATAGCAGTCTGGTGTACCTACCTACCTACCTACCTACCTACAGAAGAAACAAAAATATTGTCATTTAAAATTATAAATTGCCATGCCATTCAAAGTTTCTATGTAATAAGGAAGGATACCTAGTGATGGACAGGTGGATCATGATATTGAGGTTCAATGGGTAGAATTGGAGCAGAAGTTTCATTTAATGGGTGCAAAATAACCCAGTAGTTGACTTCAACAAACGCCCCTTAACCCAAATCACCACCTTTCACCTAAAAGTTGTCAGTTTAATTTTGGCCATATTCCAGCTAAGTCATCAGGCCATCTACCTCATGTAAAGCCCCCGTCTGTCTCTTATGTGAGTTATGCGGAGCTCTTCTGAATTGAACCCTGAACATAATGAACCTAGCTAGGTTACATGCCACACTGACACCATATTGATATGAAAGTGTTGAAAATGTGCTATAAATTTGACAACTTCATTAGGTATGCTTTATGAAGACAGCAGGAAAGCAGGTAGGTACCTACTTACCTGCCTAGATGTGTCACTTGGCTACCAACAGTACCAACGAAGGTAGATAGGTTATATGTGAAGAATTCAAAACATTTTATTGCAATACAATTTGAAACTGTTAGGACTGGGGGATAGGGATGAGCATTAAAAATATATTTAAAAGGAAACGGAAAGGACAGGGACTCTGGAACCACAGGATAAGTTAAGGGTGCGTTAACTTCGGAGGTGGCTCCGCTCAGCGTTGGTGTCCGAGCACTACTACTCTGATTCTCAGCCAGTAGATGTCACCAGGGTAGAGCGCTTTTTTCCCACGTTAATGACCTTCTCCCCCTCCTCATTTCACGGCCCTTACGATAACGACGTTTGGTTACTGCGCCGGCGCGGCGGGCGGCGCCGACTGAGGGAGATCATGGTGTGTAAACACCGCGCGGAAGGAACACGTCTCTCGACAGGCCTTCCCGGCGCCGTCCTTAGCCTGGTGTAGGTACGTCCTACCCAGTTAGAACGAAACTGATTATTTGATATGGATACATGTTATCGAATATTGAGTCTGCCGCAGCTCTAGTCACAAGAATGCGTCTGATATCCTCACATGATTGACCTGACGGCATTGTTTTAGTGAAATGCAGTGCTAGATTCACATTGCTACACATACTACCAGTAAAACGCCTTATAGGACGACAAACGGAGCGAGCGAGAGGGTGGGCCTTGCACGTGGGAAATTGTGAGGGGGTACCTCCAACTGACTTGTGCACGGTACTCTACTAACCGGTTTCTAGCAATGTGCCATATTTGAGCGCAATCGACTCAGCCGTTCTCGAGATCTAGAAGCGGCACCCTGCACGTGCGCACGTGCAAAATGGGTCCCAACTGACTTTTGCACGGCACCCTACTAACGGATCCCTAACCGCTAACCAAATCTGAGCGCAATCGGTCCAGCCGTTCTCGAGATCTGGAATCGACCGCTGCACGTCCGCACGTGCAGCAGCACCCCACATGAACTGTGGGACATGAAAATGCATTGCCTAGTGGGTGCCTACTGCTTACCTACATGCAAAGTTTCAGCCAATCGGCCCAGTAACTACCGAGATATTGCAATCGTTACAAAAATGACTCCTCTTCGTTTTGCACGTGGCACGTGCATAGGGGGTCACCCACATGCATCGAAAGAAGTCAAATACTTGGTAGATGGAATCAAGCTACCCTACAAAAATTACCGCAAGTAAATCGGCCCAGCGGTTGCTGAGTTTTTTTTTTAGCCTTTCAAAAGCGTTACAGCCCGGGCCGGGTCGGGCCGGGCCGCTCTTACTGAGATTTATCCGTTATATTGAAAAGACTTCGCTTGCTTCGCTCGCTCCGTAACAACAACGGGAATTTTGTTGGCTTCAGGAGCAGTAGAAACCTTATTACAAGGCATATCGTTATATTCTTCATGTAAAATCAAACGTTTCGTCTCTGAACAAAGACATCATCAGTGAAGTTACACACAACAGTACATATTATGAGAAAATAAGCAATCAGGCGACATAACAAGAGCAACACAGTATCGCACATAAAATCATGCATATCATAAACGTTTCATGTTTCATCAAGGACCCCTAGGTAACGATGAAACGTTTATGTTATGCATGATTTTATGTGCGATACTGTGTTGCTCTTGTTATGTCGCCTGATTGCTTATTTTCTCATAATATGTACTGTTGTGTGTAACTTCACTGATGATGTCTTTGTTCAGAGACGAAACGTTTGATTTTACATGAAGAATATAACGATATGCCTTGTAATAAGGTTTCTACTGCTCCTGAAGCCAACAAAAGTCAGACTTTTTGACGCAATTAAACGAGACCATGGCAACAACGGGAAGTTCAGCATCTATTTTCTCATTTGAAGCTAAGCCCCATGCGCACAATCTTATCTTAATGGAGCAGACTATGAGCTGGAAGATTCGTGTTCCATTTTTCATCTATTTCTCATTTGAAAGGATGTCGTTTGAAGCTAAGCCCCATGCGCATAACTTTATTATATCAAGTAGACTCTGGACTGGATAGGTAGGTACAAACTACAAATATTACAAAATATCAATTTTACCTATAGGTACACGAGGCATTGGTAGGCTTGTTTGCTTTTATAGCAGGCTGCATTTTATGGACTGCAACCATGTAATATGTTCCTTGGGAACTTCATAGAAATATCTATACCTACTTACTATCCACCTTTTTTCAAACGGCTGCTATACTTATGGAAGGGATGATAATTTAACTTGCTTCTCCAGTGCCACTGCCAGTGCTCTACCTCCTCCCCCTCCCCTCCCCTCCCCAACAAAAGTAGAAGTCTTGTTGCTTACGTACGACGCTACCAGCAACCTAGCCGAAAACTTGATGTCGCAGGTGGCAAAAACCCTCGGCGGTAAACGGGTAAACCACTACCACAAACGTGGGTAGGTACAGGGACCCGGAGTTGCTACTGTATAGCGACCCTGAGTAAATTGTCCCAGCACCCTCACAGGGAACAACGATAAGCTGTCAGAGGGTACTCACAGGAAACCTCAGCTGCTCTTGTACAGGGACCAGCAGTCGATATCAATGTTATCGGTTGTTACTGGACAGGACAGACGGTTAGACTTGGGGTTCGTGTACAGTAGCAACTGCGGGTCCCCGTACCATGACCGCTGTGCCGCAGCAGCTTTAGCCTTCCAGTCCGGCAGCCAGATGCACATCGATGTTTTCAAACAAAAATATCAAAAAAGTCCAACAAAGATCATGAAAAAATGTCAATGTCGCTCAAAAGAAACGTCTCCAACGTCCCAACGATCCGGCCAAAAGGGTTAGCAGATACGTCCGGCGTTCTCTCGCGGGGACAGATGGGGACTACGGACCCGGCTGTGCAGCACCCGACTTAGAGGACCGCGATATTCAGCAATATCAGCTCAAAACAAAGGAGTTCTTAGACAGCCGAAGCACTGCTGTGGAGCGTGCCCAAATCGCTGAGAACACTGCTGATGACAAGGAAGAGTGGCACCGCGAGCGACGCAAACGCGTCACTGCGACAACCTTTCACCAAAAAGCGAATATGCGAGACTCAACGTCAAACAAAAACATCATGAACAGACTTCTTTACGATACAACAAAAGATTTAGATACACCTGCTCTGCAGTATGGCCGCGTCAACGAGGAGCTAGCTATACAAGCATATGAAAAGCAAACAAACACTGAAGTGAAAAGACCAGTTGGGCTGGTAGTGCACCCGAAGCATCCATTTTTGGCCGCCACTCATGATGGAATCGTTTCTGATGACATCACATCATAGTAGAAGTGAAATGTCCCAAAAGTGCAGAGAACACTTCACTGGAAAGACTGCAGCTGCGTCTTCTAGTGGACTAACTAGTTTTTTTTTTCTTGACGACAAACTTGAGCTAAAAAAAGAGTCACCAATATTACACCCAAGTTCAGTGCCAGTTGGCTTGCACTGGTGCAAAGTTCTGTGACTTTTTTGTCTGGACAGCAAACGAAACGTCATGTCAGCGCATAGCTGCTGACGAAACGTTCATCGCAAACAGACTGGAAAAAGTGAAGGCATTTTATGATGAGTGCATCGTGCCTGAAATGATAGATCCCCGCAAAGCACGACACATGCCGTTCCGTGAGCGGTCAAGGTATAGGGAGCCCAAGGGCAAAGACGCGAAGAAAAAAAAAACATACAGGATGAGGCGACTAGCCCTGCCACACATCTAACAAGCGGAAACTTTTTTTGTCACTCATCCCATCATGGCAAAACGGGTAAAAAAGGGAGCGACTCACAACAGTGAATGAGACTTTGATGTAACATATCATTGGCTCAGATGTCCACCACGCATCAGCTAAGGTAATTTCAGCAATCGTGTCAAAACTGAAGCATTCGCTCAGCATCATGCCGATCTCATTTTGTGCTCCTTGTTCTGTGTCAGTTTCGTGTCATGTACGAATGCAATATGTCAATGCATGCCATGGATGCAATATTATGTACCGGTTATACTGGTATGTTTTCAATGGCTTCGCCTCTGCACTGTGTCAGCAGAGCAGACGCCATACTGGGGATTTATGTGTGATGCATCGCTGATGTGCAACTACTGATGCACTGTTTTATTACTTTCCGTGAGTATTACAATACATAGAAGTACTGGTTGCTCCTTCTTGGTCTTGAGCTTCACCATGTGGTTGCTATATACCGATACCACATTATTTGCCGACGTGTTGTGAATTGTGATCGCTATACAAATGCAGCTTCAGAGTAGGTACTATGCGATTGTAATATTACTGACGTATAGACAGATTGGCCACAATCAAATTCAAGCATGCCATCACAGTTCACATGCAATACGATTGTTTATTTAGGGGAGAAGGTAAAGTATAGGCGCCAAGGTTGGTAGTTACTAGTTGGTAACCTGTGTATCGATATACTACTTATATAAAATCCACTAATCTCATTCAATCCACCCACCATCCGCATTTTCCTCCGACAACCCCGAGTTCGCTTCTGTTCCGGCAGAGTTTCACGGCCACCGGCACACGCGGGAACCCCAGACCGTAAACCACGTGTGTTGACAGTCCCTCCCCGCCGGTCGGCGCGACTAGCGGGTTTTATTACATGGGGGAACGGCAGGGACCGAGGCGGAGACCCATACGACATCTAGCGGCACTCCCTTGAACCAACAAAACCGTCAAAAAGTGGATATGAATCGGGCTTAATTCAAGTCACAGTTCAGATATTTCTGAAAAGTAAACTTCATTTTCGTGTGAAGAAATGTTCTGTGCACATTTCTATGTAGCCGGTTTTTGTTTTATGCCTTACACAAAAAATGAAAGATGAGCAAAGTTTAACTTTCATTTTTTGCAACATTGCAAAAAGAAAATGGAAAATCGGAGTACATAGAATTGTTGTCCACTTTGAGGAGATGCGGGTGCCATTCATTTTTTGCGCCTAGTTTGAATGACATTTAATGAATTTCGGCTCAAACTTTTCAGTTTTTCCACCTTTATCGTGCAATATCAACGTGAATATTGCACGGAATCAAACAACTTGTCCAAAGTAGGCTTTGTATACCCATGGAGCAGGTACATGCCAAATTGGAGGCTAATATCTCTATCGGTTTTCAAGATATTGCGGTTTTTCACCTCCCATTGACTTAACATTAACATCGCACCCTTAAGGACAAAGGAAGAAGAACAAGGAAAATTAAATGCCGTTGGTGCGACTGCGAAAAAACAAAGAAAACGTTTTGCCAAGAAGTATGCTAAGCTTTTATAAATCCTTATTCTTCGTCTTTTGATTTTTTGGTAAGATGACGTCATTGATTATCATGTAGTATGGTAGATCATCATAAAATAAATCGGTTGTGCAACACCAATTTCGTTTTAATTATTATTTCAATTGAAGTAAAACCACTTAATAATATTCGGTAAAATATTTTAAGGAAAATGAAATATATTAAATATGTTATGCCTAGGCTCTCAGGAGAAAAGGATCAACAAACGTTCTGCTGCAAATTAAACAATGCAGCAAATTAGCTATTAATGTAAACGTAATTAGCGAGACGAAAACGGCGCTTTTGTTTCAGTTATTTTTGTAGGGGGAGGAGATGTGGAGATGTGAATTAGTAATTAATCACACTTTATTAGTATATAGGGCCTTGCACTTTATCATCTGGATTAAAAAAAAAAATCCTGCTGAGTGCAGAAAGGTAGGTAGGTGCATCGCCAGGTTCTATCACAGGATTGGAGCAGTTATTGCAGTTGAAAGTCAAAGTTGGCTGTTCATGTTTAGGCCCTGTTCTTTATTTGGCCATGTACTCCATATTGCAGTTGTGATGACAAGCAGTTTTCAGTGTAGTTTTGTGATCTTTGATGTCATCAATTGGTGTCATTATTTTTCGTCAACTAAAACTTATTTCAACTTTCCATTCAATCGACTCAATCATACGAGTCACTCTAATTTTCGGGAATCAAATCAGTCAACCAGTCGCTAAAGTCAAACGAGTCAGTCAACCAGTCATCTCGAAAAGTCAATCGACTCAATCCAATCAACTCAAAATACGCGCTGAATCAAATCAATCAATTCAATCGACTTGATTGGTATACAACCCTGGTAAGAAGTCGATGATGAATGATGATGATGCCGTGGTCGATGATAGACGATGGTAAGAAGTGACCAGGACACCGGATGGTAAATTTAGAGCTCACTGTACTCTCAGTGTACCCGAGCTTTTCAGATTCGGGGCTATGTTAATCTTTCAACACTGTCGTCAGGTGTTCCTTTTACCACCCTGCTTGTACCCTATATGCGATAAGAAGGGTGTATATGAAAATATAACCATCATTTGCCTTAGGTTTTCGTCGTCTCCTCAGTTCTGTTTACTGTTATTGCAACACTATGCTCCGCTCCAATTAGCCTGATCTGATCAGTGACCTGTCGCAAACAGTGCTCGATTATACACCGAGCTCTCAAAGCAAGCAACCTTTTGATATGACCTGACCTCTCTCAAGACCTGATTGTGGACCAAGCCATCCAAAAGGCGTCGTTCTGACCTGACCTGACCTCTCCTCAGGACCTGATCGTGGACCAGACGATCGAGAAGGTGTCGTTCTGCGCGCCGGACAGGAACCACGAGCGTGGCTTCAGCTACATCTGCCGTGACGGCACCACCAGGCGCTGGATGTGCCACACGTTCCTGGCCATCAGAGAATCGGTGAGAGCGATACTTCATCAGCCTTCCTGCTTCTTCGTCCTGCTGTCGGGTTCCTCTGGTTTCTCTCTGTCTCCGAATTCTGACCAGTAGGGCTGGCAAAGTGTATTCCTTTCATTCCTGTATCCGCTTAGGTTGGTGATTATCATGTTGTGTTTCCGTGTAGCTCGTACTTGCTTTGGAGATTGATGGCTAACTGCCCAGCTTGTACGGTGAATGTCTGTGCGCAGTGTATTTCTGTGTTTGCGTGTGTGCGGTCGTTATGTGTGGATGTGCAAGGTGCATTGGCGGCTGTATATATCGAGCGAACGGTGGACGGGCGCCCACGGGCAGACTGAATGCCCGTTCATAACTCGGCACTACGACCTGTGGCGCGTTTCCTCTTTGATAAATGACAATGCCTTGTGTGACTGGGGACAAGGTCGATTAATGCACCCGGTTCTAACGCCAGTGACCATGGAATTCGCTGAAAGGAAGAGCGGGTCTGTCCGCACTTGCAGCTGCTGTAATGGTAGTGGTTAGTCGACGAATGGCGTGCAGCTGTGGAATGGAAAGTCCAGAGGACGGGAAACTACGGCTTGTCCTGCAGCTCTGCCTAATCAATTGATTGGTCACGGTCCACAGTCCAGTATCATGCGGAGTTTCCGAATGTGAAGTTGACCTCGGTACGGAGAACTCGGACATTCAGTCCGCGTTCTGTTTCACCGCTCGGTCATGGAGTATCACTACAAGGAGGTCAAACTCTCTGTCCCGGTCAATATCGCACTTCCGTGTGGCCTTTTCTAACCAGCTGTTTGTCCGTCAGGCCTATTTGTACGTCACATCGACTCAGCTTTGTCGTTTCTCATCCCGCCATCTACCACCAAGTTTCTTTATTTTACCCCGTTTATTTGTCGTAGCGTTGACCTTATCCTGAGATGCTCTAAGCATTTCCCCATAACGATCTCCTATGTCATCACTCGCCCTCCCTTAGCCCTACTTTTTATATC
>NW_024883078.1:0-138117 GCF_019059575.1 Amphibalanus amphitrite | reverse complement strand
CAACGTGTCGAGAAGGTCTTTGTCGACCACCTGGGTCCCGCTATGTTTGTTTCCCTTCACCCTCTTGTATTTGATAAGCGCCTTAAATTAGCGATTTTCAGACATTGAGACCCTCGTCGGCTTTATTTGGCTCCATTCAACTGTGACATAGTTACGTCCAAATTGACCTCCACTCATTGCTCAACGATTATGTAATACCATATAATCGTATTCTCATCGGCCATGTCTAGAATTCTGGCGATCTGGAGAGCGCCAAATTTAGATATCATCAAATGAGGACATGGGCGGAAAGCGGCGGGCCGGCCGCCGCCTCGGCCGCCGAGGTGTGGGGAGGCGGGGCGGCGGTAAGGGACCGCCGGGAATGCGAGGGGTGACGCTATGGGGAGACCCCTGGGTGTTCAGGCTGGTGGCAGTGAGGGAGACTGGGAGGGGGGGGGCGGAAGTGAGCCTGAGACGCTAGCGTCAGTTTCCCACCCGTGTGTTGGACTGCGAGCTGAGTGTTTGCGACCTTGATGATAATACGCTTTTAGATAACTTTTATTTTACGCGGGAGTGTGGTCGATCTCTCCCGTCTGTACCTTATGTGAGTTGTGACGGGCCGTCCGCGCCGCCGCGCGCCGGCGTCTCGCCGTACTGGACCGCCCGGATTTCCTCACCGGGATGAACCCGGACGCGCCAAAATGCAGGTTAGTGGTGACCGAGAGGAGTGGAATTGTAAATATAAGTACGTCAAACTCTTCCCTTCGAAAAAAAACACCGGCCGACGGCTGGAAATTCCACGGCCGGCCCGGGCGGCAGTGTGTCGGGCGGCGGGGCGGGGTTTCCCCGCCAGCGGCCGGCAGCGCTGAGCCGAGTCGTTCCCACGGTCTGGCGGCCAGCTGGTGGGGGCGGGGTGGGGAGTGGCGGGCCGTATTGCCAGCCGCTTCTCCACGGGCAGGTGCTGCCACCTGCGCAGTAGTTCCACTGGCGGCGCGCAGCCCGTGCGCGGTAGTTCCGCCAGCGGCCGCCGGATATCGCCACGCGCGTCGCGTCTAACCTGACGAAGCTACAAAAGTTAGATAACTTTAAGTAAAGGGACGGTAAACCCACAATTCCAACGCTGAATGCTGGGGGAAAGCAAAGGAGACCAAACAGTCATCTGTGTTCACCTTTTGGTAAGGATTAAGCCCCCTACGATCAATACCTTGCGAAACTCGCAAGCAAATCACATTACAGAATTCGCATAAAGCACCCGTTAGCGTACATTTACTAGCATTAACTTGCGTCCAATAGGCGTTAGAATAGGCAGCAGGCATTACACATTAGAATAGCTATGTACACTCACTATCATACCATTAGGCACTTGAATTTCGGAATTTAAAATAATAATTAATGTAATGAAAGCTCAAATTGCTGATAGGTCCACGGAGGGGCCGTTTCACCCTCCCCCCCCCCACGGGGCGTTAACGGTTCACGCCAACGGAAACAGCTCTGGTGGCTCCCCAGATAGCGTGATAAGCCGGCGCGTTGTATGAAAGTGACCTGTGACCAGTTCCATTAGTATTGTGTGGCCTTTAAAAAGGCCTGTTACAGGGTTCCGAGTCGACTGAGCCAGATGCAGGCTACTTCTTCTCGGTCTTCTTGGGCAGGAGCACCGCCTGGATGTTTGGCAGCACACCGCCCTGGGCGATGGTGACGCCCGACAGGAGCTTGTTCAGCTCCTCGTCGTTGCGGATGGCCAGCTGCAGGTGGCGAGGGATGATCCTGGTCTTCTTGTTGTCGCGCGCAGCGTTGCCGGCCAGCTCGAGCACCTCAGCGGCCAGGTACTCCATGACGCAGCCAGGTACACGGGGGGCACCGGCACCGACGCGCTCGGCATAGTTTCCCTTACGCAAGAGACGATGGATACGACCGACAGGGAACTGAAGTCCGGCCCGGGAGGACCGGGACTTGGCCTTTCCCTTCACCTTGCCGCCCTTGCCGCGTCCAGACATGGCTGTATGTGAACAAGATGTAGCAAAAAACGTGCAATCCCGTATTTGCGTTCACACCTGGATTTAAAAAGGGACTAGCGGTGCCGGACACCGGTGCTCACCCCACTCTCACCCACCGCCATTACGCTTATCAACCGAATTCAAATACCAGCACCATACCATACCCGTTTCGTGTTAACAGTGTATTGCACTCGAAGCGCCGCCATGCCACACCGAAGACTAGCGGAAAGGCCGCAAAGAAGGCCGGCAAGGCCAGAAGAATATCTCCAAGGGAGATAAGAAGCGTAAGCGCAGAGGGAAGGAATCGTACGGCACTACATCTACAAGGTGCTGAAGCAGGTCCACCCCGACACCGGTACTCGTCGAGGCCATGAGCATCATGAACTCCTTTGTCAACGACATCTTCGAGCGTATTGCTGCCGAGGCCTCGCGTCTGGCGCACTACAACAAGCGCTCGACAATCACCTCTAGGGAGATTCAGACTGCTGTCCGCCTGCTCCTGCCCGTGCTTGCCAAGCATGTGCCGTTCGGAGGGGACCAAGGCCGTCACCAAGTACACGAGCAGCAAGTAAGCTGGCTGGCCTGGCAGCCGGTGCCGGTCGACGCTCGCTTCATCTCATCACTGATCATCGCTCATCGCCTCCCATGCCGGCGGTGCCGCTCCTAGCAGCACAAATAGGTCTTTTTCAAGACCAATAATCAAATAGTGGACTTCCAGCACAGATGTTTACATCCAGGTCAATGTTGCATCGGGTCGTCGGCTTGAAGCAGACGCTGATCTGCACTTACCATGGTCGCTATCGAAATCGCAACAGTACCGCATGATAAGGACGTAGCGTGGCAGCTACTAGCGGCGTTTGAAATCTTAAGTTTTTTAGGCGAACATGACGTCACTAAAACGTCATTTTCTAAAACATTTTTCCGACGGATTTCGTCAAATTTTCAGGGAACGTGTAAAATTGATGTGTAAGAAGGTGCTGAAAGTTTGACGTCGCTGGCGTAACGCGTTAAAAAGTTATTGGCGAAAATCGGGAGGAGGGGGGGGGGCAGTTTCTGCCCTCCCCAAGCGGGCGCGGGTTAAGGAACAGTTTTGAATCGCTTCGATCCTTTTTTTTTGCTCGGCCAGCCTAGCGCCAGTCCTCGAGCGGTTGGGACTTAAACCGGCAATTTTGGCCGGGATGCAAAACTTAGCTAACGGCAAAGCTAACGGAGTATACCTACTTGTTGCCGAAGTCGAAAGAAGGTGCTGGAACCGAAACACAACATCACATTTATTGCTGTTCTAAAGAACATCCGAACGGCAAGATTAGTCGCCACCGCTCAGTAGGAACACTCTAACAGCTACGAGTGGAGACTGCATTGTAACACAAGAAGGCAGCACGAGAACGCAGCGCAGACTGAGGCAGTTAGCCCCTCGTAACCGCATTCGCGAATAGGCCGCTAACACCGCGGTAACTTAGATTTTTTACCATTCACACTACATAGCACCGTTCACGATACATACACTCTAGAATAACACGATACACCCTAGCACCGATCTACGCCGCGCACGAGTACGGTGCCAGGTCTGGATCTCCAGAGGGTCGCGGCTCCGCGGAAGGTCTTGTGCAGCAAAATACGCCCTCATTTTCCTCGTATATTTGTCTGTATCTCGCCAGGCGAGCTGAGATGGGGCTGTTGGCGGACTTTGGAGGCGACGGACACGGGTCTCCGGCAGTCTCCGCCTTCTCTCGCTGCACAACACAACATTGGTTCATGTATTTAACATTCATACCACAGTCATACTTGTGCAAGTGTCAGTGTTCGGTTGTGGGGTGTAATAGCCAGGAAAAATTCTATGAACTGAAAAACCCGCGCCTATTGCAAGGAAAAACCCCGCGCTGAAGCCAAAATAGCGCGGGGAAAAAACCTGTATCGTTTAAGCTAATTAGCTTCAGCCTCCAGTCGGTGTTGGCGCTGCGACGGTTAGTGTTTGCACGGGGCCTTTACCGGAGCGCGTATATGGAGACCGTCTATGCAAGGAGGGATAAGAAGAGGGACAGGGAGGTGACTCCGCGCGAGAAGGGCGCCCGGAGGCCAAGCAGGAAAAGCTAAGCCCCCAGTCGGTGTTGACGCTCAACGATCTCGGCCCAATCGACGTGATCGGAGCGCGCAATGTGGAGTCACCTAAGTGTTCGCGGTGCCGCGCCTCCGCCGCCGTTAGCGCGCGTGTAAATCACAGGTGATTAGGCGAGATGGACGATTCAACGGAGCAATTAGTGCGAATGAGAAGCGGTGGGGGAACAACATCGAACGATAATCACAAAAATCACAAGAACAACATCAACAGCAAGAATGGAAGATCAATCATTAGCACGTACAATCAACGGCGCGGCGGAGAGAAAATGGCGTAGAAGAATGTAGGAGAGGAGGAAGTTTCTGGCACTAGGCCAGGCCGGGGGTTGAAGTTCGTGGAGAAGTTGCGCGTCCTTGAGAAATACCTGATACCTGATACCTGATAAGATAGGATTAGGAAGGCTCTGTGGCCTGGTCGATCCTCTCTTGACGAGCTCCCAGCTTTTTGAATTGGATGACCTTTTTGATCACTGGCTGGCTTGCATCAATCTGGAGCCTCGTATGCCAGGTTAATCCAGTGCTTGTCCAATCTGTGCTTGAAGGCATTCACAGATGGGGCGCACACCACGTCCTCTGGCAACGAGTTCCAATCATTGACGACTCGTGTGGTAAAGTGGTTGATGCGTGTCCTTGTTGAAGCCTGAAGTTTTGCCACCTTCAATGGATGCCCCCTCGTCTGTGCGGCTCGAGGCTTGCTGAAGAAGTTCTCCTTGTCCAGTCCAATCCTCCTGTGCATCATGTTGAACATGGAGATCATGTCACCTCTTCTGCGGCGGTACTGCAGCGATGGCAGACCCAGCACTTGTAGCCTTTCTTGGTATGGTCGGTGTTGAAGATCTGGGATGAGTTTGGTTGCCCTACGCTGCACGCGTTCTAGGAGCTTCTTGTCTGCCATGTTAAAAGGACCCCAGGTCTGGTTGCCATATTCGAGGATGGGTCTTACGATGGCCTTGTACAAAAGTGGTAGTGTGCTGCAGTTTAACTGACAGAAAGCATGCTTGATAAGCCCGAGTACACGGTTGGCCCTCGATGCAGCAGCTGCAGCCTGTTCTCGGAACTTGAGCTGCTCGTCCACGAGAACTCCCAGGTCGCGCTCGACGCTCGTCTGTTGCAGCGGAATCCCCTGGATGGCGTATGTACTCCTCGGGTTGGTTGGTCCCAGGTGCAGCGTGCTACACTTCGCCACATTGAACGGCAACAGCCACTTGAACGGCAACAGCCAGAAATGCGAAGAGTTTTTCGAGGAGAAGTGGATGGTCGTCTCCCAGGAGAGTGGGGAGATCCAGATGTCATCTGTGCTTAAAAGACAAAGACGAGACGATTAGATGGCTCTGATAAGAGCCATTGACATGTGCCAGCGGAATGGTCAGGCACATCGTTCACTTCTTAGCCGGGGCCTTTTGGCGGCAGGCTTTTTGGCAGCCGTCTTTTTGGGCTTCGGTGCCTTGGGCTTCTTCGCCGGCGACTTGGCCTTCTTTGCTTTGGTTGGCTTGGCCTTGGGCTTCTGGGCCTTGGCGGGAGACTTGGCGGTCTTCTTTTTGTCCGCCGACTTTTTGGCAGCAGTCTTCTTTGGTGTCTTTTTCGCGGCCACCGGCTTCTTAGGCGACTTTGCGGCGGGCTTGGCCGGCTTGGCAGCAGCGGAAGACAGCTTGAACGATCCGCTGGCACCCTTGCCTTTAGTCTGCACCAGGGCGCCGCTGGTGACGCCAGTCTTGAGAGCCTTTTTGATGAACGGCGCCAGCTTTTCAACGTCGACCTTGTAGTTCGCTGCAATGTACTTCTTGATGGCGATCAGCGACGAGCCTCCTCGCTCCTTCAGACCTTTGATGGCTCCCTGGACCATCTCGTTGGTGGGCGGGTGCGTCGGCTTGGTGCGAGGCACCTTTGCCTTGGCCGCCTTGGCGGCGCCAGCAGCAGGGGCGGTGGCAGCGGTAGACTCGGTCATCTTTTTCTGGCGTCAGGTATCGTCATTTTGCGCTTACTGGAAAGCCAGAGAGCTGCCATAGACGATTCAGTCCGGACAAACACGACTGACGCAACAGTTTACTGATAACCGGCAGCCTGATCTCGACAATGGTGACATTTGTTTGCGCCCTAATGCTTCCAGGGACTCGTTGCGGTGAGCAGTCACGCACGCTGTGGTGGCGCCAACACTTTTCTTCCCTTTGGCAGCCGTCGATTTGGAGTAGACCACTACGTCGAGCGCAGTCAGGTTGTTTTTCAAGTTACTGTTGGCGAGCTGCTGCAGTGATCCGGCGACGTGGCATCATTTCATCGGCACAAATATACAAGCAGCGATGACCGGCTGACGAACGGAGCCAACGGGATCTACAACGCATCGATTGCGCTCCTTTCAAGCTACAAATGTCTGCAAACGGACGACAAACCTGGCTCGCAGCTGTCGTTTTCAAGGATGACTTTTGAAAAAGAAGCGTGCTGTGCAGTTTTCAGACAGACAGAGACAGACAGATACGCCAATGGCGCTGCCAGGCGCCGTGTGAAGCCAGAAGCGCGCTCAAAGATGACAGAAGAGAACCGCCAACCGTCGCAGGAACCCGCATGTAACAGTCATCGGTTAGAAAGAGAGCTACCTAAAATATTCCAGCGTCACCGTCACAGTCAATATTCGGGGAAAACTGCAATTCCAAGATATATGCACAGCTCTTCACCTTTTTGAGTCAGCTACACTTCACACATCACGTCACACGTCGTCGGCCGCCGCTCAGTCTCCGCCATCTTGCGGTTGAGTCGCTCGTCGAGCCTCGCACTCCTGTAACAAAGCGGAGGTTCCTATGTAACAGCGGTAATAAATTGGGCCTTCAAGTACATTCAGTTCAATTTTTTTTTTTGTCCTCCCGGCAAGCCATGAGGCTATAGCCGGGGGAGGGGGAAAGTTAATAGCTGGCAATTGGCCAGGTCTTCCGTTTACGTTACGTTAATGCCGGCTATTTAATTCCGGCCCAAGAACTAAGACAAAGGCCATTTTCAGCTTAGATGATAAATTCTTACGTAAGTGCATTTAGCATCACGCATGTCCCCTGAATCTATTTTTATATACCGTTACCTGGGCCCGCTACATGACGCTACCAGCAGCACTTTTCCCCTTTGCCGCTGGCAAATGAGTGACGATGGTGACCGCCGCCATTTTGAAGTGAACGTTTCAGCGCCGGTTTTTTGGTCTAGCATTGCAATAACTAGGATTAATGCTCTGATTGTCACACAGCAGAAATTGGCGGAAACCTTCATAGTCGGAGAAGGAGACGTCAGACGACACTGGACACAACACACTCAACACACCCGTCCGCACTCTGCGAGCCGACACAACGGGACAGGGGACGCGCGGTCCCCTGTCGCGGTCTCCCCCTCAATTAGCCGGAGGCGAGGACCGGACCGCCCGCTGCCGGCCGTACAGTCTTTAAAAACGGTCAGCGGTCGCGAAATGCCAGTCGGTACGGTCTCTGCTGAAAGAGCACATCGCACGACCGGTGGGCCTTGCATACCGTGACACTTGAGTGGCATCGGTGGCACCCGAATAAAAAATGCCTACAATAATGCCGCCTAATTCCCATGGGAGTCCACGGGATTGGTAGTTTTCCCGAAGAGTCTTCGGAAAAGGTATGTTTCCGTGATAATTATAAGGGTGACCGAGAAGTGACCATAAAAGGCATTCCGAAAAATAGGCCATCAAAGCTTTTTCCCGTGAGAATATTCGGAAACAGGTTCCTCGCCCTTTCTGTACCGTTTTCCGACTATTCTTCGGTAAAGTTATGTTTGCGTGAGAATATTCGGAAACAGGTTCCTCGCCCTTTCTGTACCGTTTTCCGACTATTCTTCGGTAAAGGTATTTTTCCGTGAGAATATTCGGAAACAGGCTCCTCGCCCTTTCTGTACTGTTTTCCGGCTATTCTTCGGTAAAGGAATGTTACCGTGAGAATATTCGGAAACTGGCTCCTCGCCCTTTCTGTACTGTTTTCCGGCTATTCTTCGGTAAAGGAATGTTTCCGTGAGAATATTCGGAAACAGGTTCCTCGCCCTTTCTGTACCGTTTTCCGACTATTCTTCGGTAAAGGTATTTTTCCGTGAGAATATTCGGAAACAGGCTCCTCGCCCTTTCTGTACTGTTTTCCGGCTATTCTTCGGTAAAGGAATGTTACCGTGAGAATATTCGGAAACTGGCTCCTCGCCCTTTCTGTACTGTTTTCCGGCTATTCTTCGGTAAAGGAATGTTTCCGTGAGAATATTCGGAAACAGGCTCCTCGCCCTTTCTGTACTGTTTTCCGGCTATTCTTCGGTAAAGGAATGTTTCCGTGAGAATATTCGGAAACAGGCTCCTCGCCCTTTCTGTACCGGTTTCCGATTATTCTTCGGTAAAGGTATGTTTTCGCGAGTACCTATTATAAGGGTGACCGAGATGTGACCATGAAGGGCATTCCGCTAAATACACCATAGAAGTCAATGTTGTGTGCTACTAGGGAACGATCGTCTGAATTTGTTGCATTGAAATGCTACGGTCTCGGTAAGATTAATAACAAACGTCTCCTAATTATGATAACAACCTCACGAGACAAGCCCGGAATCGTCTATTATTTAAACCCCTTTAAAAGCAAAGCAATTAGGTAAATAATGGAATTCTGGAATACCGCTACCGCCCACCGGCACGACCGCCTGGCACAACAGCTGACAGCCAGGCGACAGCGGCCCCAACCTTATCCTGAAGAATATTGGCAGCGGCTGCCCGCTGCCGGCCGTCTAATCGGCCGTATCTGTGTTCGTGCTGCATTCGTGTGACAATATACCAATTACTGTGACTTACTTGTGCTATGTTAAAGGGACCCTCCCAGTTCCCACCTTCAAAAAAGTTTATGAAATGGCATGAAAGTGATGTCGCTCGGTTCAGAAAGAGCGAAAACGAATATCTACCAAATTTCACCGAAAAATATTCACCGGTTTTCATTTTTCAAGATATTAGACTTTTACTTTTGCTTACTTTTTGGGATCTCCGCTGTTCCTAGCGACTTTATTTGGAAGCAATAGTTTGGTAGCTGAAAGTGCGGCACTTATTGCGCGCAAAGCAGCATATACCACCGCGTGCTACAAAACGTTTTAGTCAAACATTTAAAAATCGTTAGATATCTGCGCTATATTTCCGATTTAAGGCATTAAGGTGGGAGGGTCCCTTTAAGACGTGTCTGTGCCCCATGCCAGCCTTTCCCAGCGCCCGTATAGGCACGAGCCACCGCCCGCAGTGACACCTCGTCGCTCAGGTGGCGCATGCTAGTTCTAACCTCGCTCCCCAGATGACACTAGCCGTCCGCACCAGGGGTGATACTGCACCGCAAGACACATTTAAAGGAAATAGTTCACTTTCACGAAATTATTTTTTTTGCAATGGATTTATGATTTTTTATGTTCAAAATGATCAGCAAAGAAAATAAAACCTATTTATAACAAAAGATTATTTCTATATTTTGATATAGGAAGAACTTTTCAGTTTCTGTAAGGCACAGGCGATCCAGTATGAAAAGAGCATGGGTCCCGAAATTCTTCAGAAACTAGAGAAATTATCGCGGCCACCGGCATTTGGGCGATCTGCTGCTGCTGAATGTCCTTATTGATCAGTACGAGAATTTCTCTAGAGTTCTCGTAGATAATTTCTCTAGTTTCTGAAGAATTTTCGGTACCCATGCTCTTTTCATACTGGATGCGAATATATGCAAGGCACACATCGACACCTTTTTCGGGACGAGAAATAGAATATCTTTGCCTAGGGTGATCGTTGGGCTGTAAAAGCTCCTGATTTATGCTCGTCTCAGCCCAGGCTACGGAACTGCTATTCCAGTTCAAAACCCATGTTAAAAAGTGAACTATTTCCTTTAAGAACGGAGAGGCAGCTGCGGCCATGTGGGTGACAACACGTGATCGCCTGAGGCGGTCGGGGTAAAAATATTTTACCCTTGAATGCTGGATGCATGCACTGCGACTTTTATTATAAGAATGAAGAGCGTGTAATCGACGTGTAAAGCGTGTAAAGGCGTGTAATCGACCGTATCCGGGACGATACGGCGAGGGGGGGGGGGGGGTCGTACCCATTTCGCACCCGCCCCCTCCCCCCCTTGGCCGGCGCGTATGTAGAAAACCAATAGGTCCGGCGAGGGTTTTCATTATGTTGACTTGCTTAAGCATAAAGGCCTAAGCATAAAGCATTGTGGGGACTCGGAAGGGGTGAGACTAAATGCTTACTTCGAAATCTAAGCTGCGTTGCGGCATTGGCGGTTATGTGCGGCGTGTATGCCGCATGATTAGTAAGCGGCGACCACTAAATTAAAAATTCAATAGCTTCGACCTGTTTTCAATGGATAACACTGCATACCAAAAATGTCCATCGCTCTCGTCATAGGATATTTAGATTTAAATAACTAACTTATCTACATCATTGTTTTGAACCAAATTAATACTCAGCCGCGAACGTATAAGGTATAACCCCTTGCCGTTTCGCTCCTGATCAAGCTAGAGCTTCGCGGAAAAAACGAGCGTGTTGCCCGTGACGAGAGAAAGCCGATGATACCCAATTTTAAGGTCCTAGGTTATCGGTTGACCTTCCAGGTCAGGTCAATGACCCAAAAGGCGGGAAAATTGGGACCTGTTAGAACGTCGTAGTGTGGCTGCTATGGGGTTTTTCGGGGTGCTGATCACGAATATCATGCTAGTTTTGATCACAGATGATGTCTTCATTCATTTAGGCCAGGTCGGGTTAGGTCAGGTCAGGTCAACCAGTAGAGGTCCTGCCAGGTATTTGTAGTAGGTGTCAACCGCCTCTGACAGCCTCGTAACATGTTACGAAGGCACCAAAACTACTTTGTACTAACGTTCATGTGGTTGCTTAATTCGAATTCAGCTCGAAAAAACTGACCTAGAAACATGTCAAACTCGAAAAAGTGAACCGAGGTCACCAAAGGTCAATGACCTGACCTGACCTTCAGGTGACCTTGACACCCACCCTAATGCATGGGGGCAACATCATATCACATGTTTGAACGCTTGAAACCACGAAAAGACTGCAAACGCGCTGCTAATGCGAGCCGACATACGCTGAATCGCGGTTCCGGCCAAACATGGTCTCGAAAAGTAGGTCACAGGTCAAAGGTCATTTGGGTCAGGGTCATGAAATTTTCAGGATGGGTGTTAAATTGATCAATGCGAGGGTACTGAAAGTTTCGTCGCGATCAGCCGCTTTTTAAGCGAGTTATTCGCGAAAAACCTTAGGGGGGTTGCATCCACCCCCCGCCCCCCCTGTGCGGGCGAGGTCATGTTTTGATAGCAAGACTGAAACAGACTTTTTTGGGTAGCCAGGAAATCGCATGCCAGAGCCCATTCAAATTCTTTTATCGGCCTTTATATGCACCAGTCGCATACAGGTACGGGATTTAGCATACGATTTCCAGACAATCGAACGACTGTTTGGAGACAACAAAGGAAGGAATGAGTGAGTTAAGTTGAAAGTATTAATTTGGTTCAAAATGATGATGTAGATAACCTAGTTATTTAAAGCTGAATATCTTATGACGAGAGCGGTTGGCATTTTTGGTATGCAGTGTTATTCATTGAGAACCGGTCGGAGCGTTTGAGTCTTTAATTTAGTGGTCGCCTCTTACTAATAATGCGGCATACACGCCGCACATAACCGCCAATGCCGCAACGTAGCTTAGATTTCGAAGTAAGCATTTAGTCCCACCCCCCCCCCCCCGACTCCCTACTCTGAGTCGTTGCCAAGCAACCGTTGGCATGACAACCCATCTGGGCACTCCGATTGGCTAAGGTTTCCCGCCATACCGGGATCACGGATTATGAAGGATGCTCAGTTGCTATATACATATATATATATTCATAAGGAGTCGGCACTCTCCGGGCGGTCCTGTATCAACATTGAAGCAAACCACCGCTCCCTCTGGTCAACCACTGGTTCGGAGTACCGCCGGTAGGTAGCAGGGCACTCTCCGGGCGGCCCTGTATCAACCAACATTGAAGCAAACCACCGCTCCCTCTGGTCAACCACTAGTTTGGAGTACCGCCGGTAGGTGGCAGCACCTCCTTGGCGTTATAAAGTGGTCGATGTAATCGCTGCTCCCTCTGGGTGAGCACTAATTCTCAGTATGTCCGCTAGGTGGCAGCACCTAACTAACCTACTTGGAAGGCTGTTGATTTAATCATCACTCCCTCTGGGTAGATACTAATTCTCAGTATATATGCTAGGTGGCAGGACGTTTTAGGTGAGCGTAGGTTCTCCATTTAACGGTAACCGGACAAAAGATCGTAAAGCAGTCTGAGCAGAAGATCGTATGGCAGAAGATCGCAGGAAGTTGATCGTGGACTCGGAAGGAGAGACACTGCGTCCATATGAAGGCGTCCTCTCCGAGCCCAGAGATCCCTCTACGTCTCCCGGTCCACCCTCTGTCCGACGGTTGGTTGGCGATATGGACTGCAGAGGTCACCACCGTCCGTGGAGCCATTCAGCCCAGCCAGATGTCTGGCTAGTGGTTGGCGATATGGACTGCAGAGGTCGCCACGGTCTTTCGGCTCGCTGCACTGTGTGCGGCGCTGCTCCGCCTGTGGTGGCCCGTGGTGTAGACATTAGCGGAAATAGCGGGTATTTTGGCCGTTACGAGAAGACATCCCATCACTCTGTCCTAAGCTGTCTCAAGCTCTCCGGAGCCCCGACTCCCTACTCTGAGTCGTTGCCAAGCAACCGTTGGCATGACAACCCATCTGGGCACTCCGATTGGCTAAGGTTTCCCGCCATACCGGGATCACGGATTATGAAGGATGCTCAGTTGCGGCTTAATTTGACTCAACACGGGACAACTCCCGGACACCGTAAGGATTGACAGACTGACAGCTCAGACAGACTGATTGTGATTATGTATGGTGAATTTCTAGTTAATCCAACAATAAATATGGCAGTTAGTTGCCTGCTAAGGGTAAGATGTCGCCGGCTGGAGCGGGATCGGCGGCCGACGCGGGAAACGCGGCAATCACAATTTTGTGTTTACACACTCATAATTCAAATTTTTATCTGCCGATTTTCAAAATTTATGGACCAGAAGATTGCTTGTACATTTCTTAGTCTTCACACAAAATCTTAAGCGAATCCAATGTAATCAGCGGTAACGAGCGCGATGTAAAGACGGGACCATCCCGCCCCGGCACAGTCTACAATTCAGGCGGGCGGCGCGCGCGCAACGGCTGGCAGTGGCCGGATGTTTGACTTTACACCGCTATTAGTAGAAAAGTTGTGAGCCGATTTTCTTATTTCTTGCACGAGAAGATCTGCAATTCAATTCTGCACAGGTAGCTGAAATTTCACATCAATATTAGGTTTGCGGCGCGAGTTTTTAGCGAAAAACAGGAGGGGTGCCCCCTTCCACTACGCGTGTTAAAAGGTTCGTTACTCTGTCAACTTTGACCGATTTTTGGAGATTAGGGAAGTAATCTAGCAACACTGACTGACGCGGGTTCCGTACATAATTGAGTGTCCTACACGCTCATTATTTCATCTTAGGGGTCGAACAAATTATGGCAAAGTTAGAGACCAAAAACCAAACACGTTCGGCAAAGTCGGCAAAGTCGGCAAAGCCCATTGGCGGTGATCGGCAAGTTTCAGTTCCGAAACAAACTGTGTTTGAATAGTTTGACTGAAGAATCCCTCAGAGCATCTGCTAATAGGAATGTCAGCTGCCTTATTCTCAATTTTCCTCTCGCCCAACTCACCAATTCAACCAGGTCTCACCGCTCAAGTCATCATTGTGATTATTGGTGACCTGCCACATGCGTACATTAAAAGGCTTCGTTACCCTGTCAACTTTGACCGATTTTTGGAGATTAGGGAAGTAATCCAGCAACTCTGACTGACGCGGGTTCCGTACATAATAGAGTTTCCTACACGCTCATTATTTCATCTTAGGGGTCGAACAAATTATGGCAAATTTTTCAGTAGCGTTAGTCAGTGGCGGCCGCACGGCTTCGTGTTGCGGAGGCCGACACGGCGGTCTCTCGTCGAACATGTGTTGAAGCCCATCAATACAATACTGGCAATACCATATAAATCAACAATACACACAATACAAGTCGATAGTAAACGCCGGTTGCCGTGCCACGCTGCCTCAGACATTCCCGGTAGGTGACAAGCGTAAAACCACTGGTCGTCGCGCGGCCGGCTGTATACGACGCCGCGCTGCCCGGCGCCGTATGTGTTTTCAGTAGCGTTAGTGAGTGGCGGCCGCACGGCTTCGTGTTGCGGCGGCCGTTAAATACGCGTCAATACACGTTCAATGAACGTCACCAAACGTTCAATACACGTCAGTATAATACAAGTCCCATAAGTAGCATCTGCCGAGGCTTCATTTCGTCCAAGTCCGCTATGTAGCAATCTGCAATGGTACTTTTTCTATGTAGCAAAGCAGAGGCAGATGGCCGAATCGCTGAAAAATTAAGTCCACTATGTAGCAAAGCAGAGGCAGATGGTTGAACCGCTGAAAAATTTTAAATCTGTTATGTAGCAATCTGCTTGCAGGCCTGATCCAACTGCACATCTGAAGTTACCATCATGTAGCAGTCTGACAATGTAGCAAAACGAGCATCAGATGCGCTTATGTAGCATAACCTGACATATCACCCTGGTATCGCCCGGGCTGACAATCCCTAATGTAGCACATCTGCTCCGAGTCCTTATGTAGCACAAAAAAATGCTACATAGTAGCACCTGCGTATTCATCTGCATCTGCATTTGCTACATAAGGTAGCATCTGCACCTTATGTAGCAACCTGCATCGAATTTGCAGATGCTTCATAGTGGCATATGCATGCAGATCAATGTTAAAATGCTACATAAGGCCATACCGTGACGATACGAATCTTTTCCTCAGACACATGCCTGACACACGACGGTCTAAACCCAGCTCACCCATCATCAGTAGGGTAAAACTAACCTGTCTCACGACGGTCGGTTCCTGCGCCTCATATGCTACATAAGAAAATCGATTTCAGAAAACTGTTTGTAGGGCTATGTAAACCTTTGTCTGCTATAGCTGTAGGCTAAGTTTTGTTTCCTTCCCATTCATACTTTTCTTGTAGGTGACCGTCCCCTGTTGGTGCAATCTGCGTCAGATTGCTACATAAGAATATGGAATGTCAAATATCTAAAACATCAACTATCTGTTTTGAAATATTTTTATGGCACGAGCATGCCTCTCACTTGTACTTTGCTGTCCCACACCTTTTTTAACTTAAGCACTTTATCTTCAACAAAAATTCACATGTAACAATTTCTTTTTTCAATACCAAGTTATGAGATGTTGCGGAAGATGCCTTTTTGTCTCGGGATTACGGGCATGTCCGAAGTTGAGTGATGACTTGCCTAAAAGGGCTCCAAAAATGACTTTCCCTGCCACTTATGAAGCAATCTGACATCGCCGCAACAAACATTTATGCTTATTTCTTTGCAAATATAGCTGATTGAAAACCGTGGTAGAGACCAAAAACCAAACACGTTCATGTATCATCGGCAAATTCGGCAAATGCCATTCACGGTGATCGATGAAGCTTAGTTCCGAAACAAACTGTTTTTGATTGGGTTGATTGAAAAATCACTCGGCCCATCTGCTAATTGGAATGTCAGCTGTCTTATTCTCAATTTTCCTCTCACCCAACTCACCAAATCAACAAGGTACCATCGGGAAATTCGGCGAATCATATTGACTGTGAGACTCCGAAGCTGGTGAGAGGAAAATTACGAATAAGACAGCCGACACTCATTGAATGATCTGCACCGCATTTCTGTTGTTGAGAATGTCCATCTTTTTGCTGCTGAAAACGCCCCTGCCTGAGCCAAGGGCGCTCACACCGTCCCCGGTCTGCGGTCTGTGTGTCTGTCTGCCTGCCACTGGCACCGCGGGGGGTGGGGTAAGGGGTGAGGCGCGGCCAGAGCTCCCGGATGTTCCGGCTCACTGCCACGCCCCAGCGCGTCAAACGGCTCGTCTAGTCGGGCCACGTGAGCATGAAACCGTCGACTATCGCGGTCGACGGATGCAACGGATTACAGCTCGTCGCCGTGGCTGTCCGCAGGCAGCCCGAGCCCGGCCAATTTTGTTTTGCCTTTGTGTGTATGATTGATTAATATTTGTTTTTTTTTTTTTTTTTGGGGTGGGGGAAAAACAAAACGCACAAATATTACAAGCATGCTGTCCAACAAATGCCATTCAACTATGAATAATGACACCACCATGTTTCTCGTGGCGAAGCAGTGCAGTGCCGTAGGCAATGTCTTAGGAGAGGTTACGGGCGAAACTAATCCAAAACCTCGCCGGCGTTTGAAACCACGGTTTCGATAGTTGATGATTGCAGGGGCCAAACGCGAGGGGGAAGTGGGGGTCGTACCAACCCTCCTTGTGCAGTCGAAGGACGTTAAATGGCCTGTGCCGGCGAGGGTTCAGGTTAAGTGGTTATGTATCTAATGCATAATCACTTAACCTGAACTTATTTGATTTACTTTTGCCTGCAATCTGCGATTGCAGATTAATTAATTATCTATTAGTGATAACTAGAATACAGGTTTACGCGATAACTGTATGTTTTGATATGCATGATTAACGGATGCATTAGTTTGGGTGTAGAAACTTGCATTTTTATTGGTATTATTTGTGTAGAACTGGGTAACTGCTTTTGATTGAACTGTAAAGCATGATGGTGATGCATGCGAGTTGTTCGAGCCCTTTGTAAGTTAGGATGTTACTCAATTCAACCCTACCCTACCCTACCCTACCCTTACACTACCGTACCCTACCCTTACACTACCCTACCCTACCCTACCCTACCCTACCCTACCCTACACTACCCTACCCCTACCCTACCCTACCCTGCCCTGTCCTGCCCTACCCTACCCTACCCCTACCCCTACCCTACCCTACCCTACCCTACCCTACCCTTACATTACCCTAACCTACCCTATACCCTACCCTACCCTTACACTACCCTACCCTACCCTTACACTACCCTACCCTACCCTACCCTACCCTACCCTACCCTACACTACCCTACCCCTACCCTACCCTACCCTACCCTGCCCTGTCCTGCCCTACCCTACCCTACCCCTACCCCTACCCTACCCTACCCTACCCTTACATTACCCTAACCTACCCTATACCCTACCCTACCCTGCCCTACCCTACCCTACCCTACCCTACCCTACCCTACCCTACCCTACCCTTACATTACCCTAACCTACCCTATACCCTACCCTACCCTGCCCTACCCTACCCTACCCTACCCCTACACTACCCTACACTAACCTACCCTACCCTACCCGGTAACGGTAGCGCTGGCTTACACCTTCTCCGCCGGCGCCAAGGTTGAAACTAATCAAGGTCACGTTTATTGATGTCCGTGAAGTTAACGTCAGCAACAGCAACGAATACAGCTTCGGATTCAGAATCACTTCAAAAACTCATATCAGGTCAATTGGGGGACGGGGAGCAAGAATATGACCTTTATTTAGCCCTAGCTCTTACCCCTTACCCTTTAATTGACCCTTAAAGGAAGGGGCGCGTCAAAAGTGCCTCAAGGGTTCGTCTGATCGCCAAAATAAGGGCGGTAATCGATTTCTCGGGTCAATATCTAGCCGCGGCCTTGGGTTCCAGATGTGTGCACCCTACCCCTTACCCCTTTATCGGCCCTTAAAGGAAGGGGCGCGTCAAAAGTGCCTCAAGGGTTCGTCTGATCGCCAAAATAAGGGCGGCAATCGATTCCTCGGGTGAATATCTAGCCGCAGCCTTGGGTTCCAGATGTGTGCACCCTACCCCTTACCCCTTTATCGGCCCTTAAAGGAAGGGGCGCGTCAAAAGTGCCTCAAGGGTTCGTCTGATCGCCAGAATAAGGGCGGTAATCGATTTCTCGGGTCAATATCTAGCCGCAGCGTCGGGTTCCAGATGTGTGCATCTTACCCCTTACCTCTTAATCGGCCCTTAAAGGAAGGGGCGCGTCAAAAGTGCCTCAAGGGTTCGTCTGATCGCCAGAATAAGGGCGGCAATCGATTTCTCGGGTGAATATCTAGCCGCAGCGTCGGGTTCCAGATGTGTGCATCTTACCCCTTACCTCTTAATCGGCCCTTAAAGGAAGGGGCGCGTCAAAAGTGCCTCAAGGGTTCGTCTGATCGCGAAAATAAGGGCGGCAATCGATTCCTCGGGTGAATATCTAGCCGCAGCGTCGGGTTCCAGATGTGTGCATCCTATCCCTTACCCCTCAATCAGCCCTTAAAGGAAGGGGCGCGTCAAAAGTGCCTCAAGCGTTTGTCTGATCGCCAAAATAAGGGTCGCAATCGATTCCTCGGGTCAATATCTATCCGCAGCCTCGGGTTCAAGATGTGTGCATCTTACCCCTTACCCCTTTATCGGCCTTTTTGAACCTGAGGCTGCGGCTAGATATTGACCCGATGAATCGATTGCGACACTTATTTCGGCGATCAGACGAACCCTTGAGGCACTTTTGAGGCGCCCCTTCTTTTAAGGGCCGATTAAGGGGTAAGGGGTAAGATGCACACATCTGGAACCCAAGGCTGCGGCTAGATATTCACCCGAGGAATCGATTGCCGCCCTTATTTTGGCGATCAGACGAACCCTTGAGGTACTTTTGCCGCGCCCCTTCTTTTAAGGGCCGATTAAGGGGTAAGGGGTAAGATGCACACTTCTGGAACCCGAGGCTGCGGCTAGATATTGACCCGAGGAATCGATTGCCGCCCTTATTTTGGCGATCAGACGAACCCTTGAGGCACTTTTGACGCGCCCCTTCCTTTAAGGGCCGATTAAGGGGTAAGGGGTAAGATGCACACATCTGGAACCCGAGGCTGCGGCTAGATATTGACCCGAGGAATCGATTGCCGCCCTTATTTTGGCGATCAGACGAACCCTTGAGGTACTTTTGCCGCGCCCCTTCTTTTAAGGGCCGATTAAGGGGTAAGGGGTAAGATGCACACATCTGGAACCCGAGGCTGCGGCTAGATATTGACCCGAGGAATCGATTGCCGCCCTTATTTTGGCGATCAGACGAACCCTTGAGGCACTTTTGACGCGCCCCTTCCTTTAAGGGCCGATTAAGGGGTAAGGGGTAAGATGCACACATCTGGAACCCGAGGCTGCGGCTAGATATTGACCCGAGGAATCGATTGCCGCCCTTATTTTGGCGATCAGACGAACCCTTGAGGCACTTTTGACGCGCCCCTTCCTTTAAGGGCCGATTAAGGGGTAAGGGGTAAGATGCACACATCTGGAACCCGAGGCTGCGGCTAGATATTGACCCGAGGAATCGATTGTCGCCCTTATTTTGGCGATCAGACGAACCCTTGAGGTACTTTTGCCGCGCCCCTTCTTTTAAGGGCCGATTAAGGGGTAAGGGGTAAGATGCACACATCTGGAACCCGAGGCTGCGGCTAGATATTGACCCGAGGAATCGATTGCCGCCCTTATTTTGGCGATCAGACGAACCCTTGAGGTACTTTTGCCGCGCCCCTTCTTTTAAGGGCCGATTAAGGGGTAAGGGGTAAGATGCACACATCTGGAACCCGAGGCTGCGGCTAGATATTGACCCGAGGAATCGATTGCCGCCCTTATTTTGGCGATCAGACGAACCCTTGAGGCACTTTTGACGCGCCCCTTCCTTTAAGGGCCGATTAAGGGGTAAGGGGTAAGATGCACACATCTGGAACCCGAGGCTGCGGTTAGATATTGACCCGATGAATCGATTGCCGCCCTTTTTTTGGCGATCAGACGAACTCTTGAGGCACTTTTGACGCGTCCCTTCTTTTAAAGGCCGATTAAGGGGTAAGGGGTAAGATGCACACATCTGGAACCCGAGGCTGCGGCTAGATATTGACATTGACCCGAGGAATCGATTGCCGCCCTTATTTTGGCGATGAGACGAACTCTTGAGGCACTTTTGACGCGCCCCTTCCTTTAAGGGCCGATTAAGGGGTAAGAGGTAAGATGCACACATCTGGAACCCGAGGCTGCGGATAGATATTAACCCGAGGAATCGATTGCCGCCCTTATTTTGGCGATCAGACGAACCCTTGAGGTACTTTTGACGCGCCCCTTCTTTTAAGGGCCGATTAAGGGGTAAGGGGTAAGATGCACACATCTGGAACCCAAGGCTGCGGCTAGATATTGACCCGAGGAATCGATTGCCGCCCTTATTTTGGCGATCAGACGAACCCTTGAGGTACTTTTGACGCGCCCCTTCTTTTAAGGGCCGATTAAGGGGTAAGGGGTAAGAGCTAGGGCTAAATAAAGGTCATATTCTTGCTCCCCGTCCCCCAATTGACCTGATATGAGTTTTTGAAGCGATTCTGAATCCGACGCTGTATTCGTTGCTGTTGCTGACGCTAATTTCACGGACATCAATAAACGTGACCTTGATTAGATGACGAAGCACTCTGGTGAACAGCATTATATGTAATATATTTAATGGAATAACCTTCTGTTCAAAGTTCTAGAAATTGCCAAAAGTTACCAAAAACACTTGAATATATTTCGGAGGCGTTCCTTCATCGGTTCAAGTCACTTGAACCGATGAAGGAACGCCTCCGAAATATATTCAAGTGTTTTTGGTAACTTTTGGCAATTTCTAGAACTTTGAACAGAAGGTTATTCCATTAAATATATGACCTTGATTAGTTTCAACCTTGGCGCCGGCGGAGAAGGTGTAAGCCAGCGCTACCGTTACCCCCTACCCTACCCTACCCTACCCCTACCCTACCCTACCCTACTCCTACACTATCCTACCCCTACCCTACCCTACTCTACCCGCTACCGTTTGTTGTCAAAGGTTCAATAGCCTGCCTGGGCCTGTCTGCCGAAGCCACCGATCCGATTTCGTCGGAAAATACGCGTAACGTTATCAAAACACGGTCGCATGCTTGAGTCATTTTCACAAAAGTTTATTGACTTTTCGATAATATCTTGGGTGGATATTGGTCAGAAAAGAATGCTCTTTCCGAATATGTAGGTTTCATAACGATTGATCATCGTTTTCAATACATTTTGGTGTTGTAAAGGACATCGCGCTCCGTGCAAATCAAATTTTCAAATTAATTTTTCATTATTAAAGAAATGGTACGGATCGTCACTTTTTATTTGCTTTCCTATTATTACACGTACATTTGTCTGCAAAACGATACAATACCGACTTCATTCCGTCAAGCCGTTTTCCAGCGGCATCGGTTTTCTTCCCACAATGCATGAAATCGGTCATTTTTTCGCAACTGGGGGTGCTGTCTTGCACGTGGCGCGTGCTATGCTATGAAACTATATCAATACGATAGGCCCATCTCTCGTCTATCCAATGGTGGCCACCCCATCTCCCTGCAGCCTCCCATCGCCGAGTTATAAGCCCGGGAAAGGAGCGCTGCAGGCCCGATTTTCGCCGGCCACGTGTTAAGCCTATGGGAGCACCCTTTTGCACGTGCCGACGGCGCACCCCTGGGCTAATCCGTCCCAAATTTTAATACAAAGGCCGCCCACGCCCACAGATTCGGCATGCCAAATTTCACGTCGATACGCGGCGCCTTTCAGGCGCAATAAGACACATAAGGCATGACGGATTACGCACGCACGGACAACTTATAAATCATAATATAGATTAATCACTAATAGATAATTAATTAAATTTGCGAATTAATAATAATTAATGAATTATTATTAATTCGCAGGAATTGATTAATTTCTGCGAGTAACTTTTTCCTCGTCGCCGTTGGGGAGACGGTTAGGTTAGGTTAGGTTAGGTTAGGTTAGGCTAGGCTAGGCTAGGCTGGGTAAGGTTGGGTTAGGTTAGGTTCGTTTCGGCTAGTTAAGGCTGGGTTGGGTTAGGTTAGGTTCAGTTCGTTTAGTCAAGTTTGGGTTGCGTTAGGTAAAGTTAGGTTAGGTTAGTTTGGGTTAGGTTCGTGTGGGTTGGGTTAGGGGCTCGGTTTGGCTAGTTAAGGTTAGGTTAGGTTAGGTAAAGTTCTGTTTGGTCAGGCTAGGTTGGTTTAGGTAGTCCCCAGTCCCCAAAGCGTCCTGTAGTCCACAAAGCGGCAAAAATCCGATCAGGCAATCTACGCAACACCTCTCTGGTCCTGAGAAGGACCTGTTTCTTGCTTGCCAGCCTGCCGGAGCACGGCAACGGCACAAGCGGCCTAGGCGCGCTCGCCGCGGATGCGACGCGCCAGCTGAATGTCCTTGGGCATGATGGTAACACGCTTGGCGTGGATGGCACACAGGTTGGTGTCCTCGAAGAGGCCGACCAGATAGGCCTCGCTGGCCTCCTGCAGGGCCATAACGGCACTGCTCTGGAAGCGCAGGTCAGTCTTGAAATCCTGGGCAATCTCGCGCACGAGCCGCTGGAACGGCAGCTTGCGGATGAGCAGCTCGGTGCTTTTCTGATAGCGGCGGATCTCACGCAGTGCCACTGTGCCGGGCCGGTACCTGTGTGGCTTCTTGACGCCGCCAGTGGCCGGCGCACTCTTGCGAGCCGCCTTAGTGGCCAACTGCTTGCGCGGTGCCTTACCGCCCGTGGATTTGCGTGCTGTCTGCTTTGTGCGAGCCATTGCGTGGGTTAAGTTTCGCGGGTTTTTTTCTCTAAGACATAGACTTGAATTTTGAAAGCGCACGATTGTACAAATGTACAGCATGCGTTCTTTTTCAAGAGGCTACCCGCTTGGCACACAGACGGCAACACCTGTACTTATCGAACCTACCTGGCGCTGAAGGTAGGTACCACCAATTACTCGCCAAGATGACGGGACGTGGCAAGGGCGGCAAAGGATTGGGTAAAGGAGGAGCTAAGCGGCATCGTAAAGTTTTGCGTGATAACATTCAAGGAATGACATAATCGTGACACAAAACGTGAAAAGTACAGAACCGTGAGACAATCCGTGAAACATGACCTCGTTGCCACGCCGCCACACGGCGTCCCGCCGGTCGCAGCGCGATGCGCCGGGTGCCGTTCGCTTCAGAATTGATGCTGCTAGCACTGAACACTTGTCCCGTTGCTCTCCGACTTGTCATTGCACCGGTATTCACTTGCAAAGTCGGCCCACTTTCGCCACCGCTTGCCCGACCCCTCAAGAGAGCGTGAGACTTTGAGTGAAATTGGTACAATATCGTGAGACAAAACGGGAACGCTTGGAAAACTTTGATTCGCCCTCGCTAGATGGCGCCACCGCTCGGCAACTAGTATGATTGGCAGTCCCTAGATGGCGCTACTGCTCAGCAACTAGTGTGATTCGCGCTCGCCAGATGGTGCTGGTGTAGGGATAGTGCCAACCTTGGCCGCACCCTTGTGCCTCGAGTACAATTTTGTGAGACACCGTGTGACCGCTGGTATTTCGTTACACCAATAGCACGGTGACATTGTAACATCTCGACACAGTTACCGGCTTCTCTGGTGACGATGATATGCGTTTCTCGATCGACTTCATACAACACAGCAACAGCCTTCGGCAGTCTTGTGCAGGTACCATTTGTTTGTTTGTTTTGTTGGGTTAGGCCCTTTGACCATTTCACAGCCGGAAGCATGGATGATTTGAGGACAACCACTTCAGGTAGCTACATTTCTACGGACACCATTTAAGGTAGCAGCTCGACTAAATTTACATCGGGAACACATCGGACACTACCTACCATTTTTTGTACATGCTCGTCCTCATTTCTGATTACAATGTTCCCGTCAGGAAGGTCTGACGAACATCTCAGTCAGCCCCAACCACACCTAAATGCCATACTTTGCTATCTTTACTCAATGTTGAGGTCGTCCGGATTTCTCTGATGAAAATGTACTTTACCGATGTCTCATGAAAAAGTTTCCGTCCCGGTAAGTCTCATGAAAATGTCACCCAGCCCCGACGGCACCTTATTGCCACCATATGGTCAAGGTCGTCCAGATTTGTCTCATGAAAATGTCCTCTCCCGATATCTCTCATGAAAATGTTCCCGTCCCGTTATGTCTCATGAAAATGTCCTCTCCCGATATCTCATGAAAATGTTCCCGTTCCGAAAAGTCTCATGAAAATGTCCTCTCCCGATATCTCTCATGAAAATGTTCCCGTCCCGTTATGTCTCATGAAAATGTCCTCTCCCGATATCTCTCATGAAAATGTTCCCGTTCCGAAAAGTCTCATGAAAATGTCCTCTCCCGATATCTCTCATGAAAATGTTCCCATCCCGTTATGTCTCATGAAATGTACTTTACCGATATCTTCCATGAAAATGTTCCCGGCCCGGTAAGTCTAATGAAAATGTCACCAAGCCCCGATGCCACCCTTTCGTGAAGGCTGTCCGGATTTGTCTCATGAAAATGTCCTCTCCCGATATCTATCATTTAAATGTTCCCGTCCTCGTGTCATGAAAATGTCACCCCTCCAATCAGTAGCGGCAGAACACTTTCCCATACGCCGAGATATCCCTTAAGCATTATCCTAGCCGTGTGGGAAACATTTGCACGTGATCTTTCCTGCACTGTTTTCCGGCACGGGTTGATGACCTACAGTTCTGGTGATTTTTTGATAAAAATCTTAAAAAAGGTGATTTCAATAGTTAAATTGTGAGTTTCTGAATAGATATTAAACGACGTATGGGAAATATCTTACTGAACTTGCTCTGGGATGAAAAATGGAAACCTCGGTCTTCAAAAAATCTCCGGCACTCGGCTACGCCTCGTGCCTACAATTTTTTAAAGACCTCGGTTTCCATTTTTCTTTCCCAGAGCCGTTCAGTAATATATATTCAATTAACGGGGGGCACTGTCGACTTGTGTTCCCATTCTTTCCATGCAACGCCCATAGGGCTAATGTTACAATGCCAAAATCAAAGGGGGCACGGTGCCCCGGTGCCCCGTTCCGCCGCCTATGCCTCCAATCCGAAACGCCAATATTGTCTCGCTCTCCAATGACCCACCAAATAGTTGAATCATTGCTACAGTTGGCCCAATATCGGCCTCCCGTCCGCCACCGCCGCAAGAAACAGCCTTAGGGATTTAGGCCCCTAGGGGATTTTCCTGTGCAACTTGGCAAAAGCAGACAAGTTTTGCCCTCTAAGATATGCACCAGGCTTTTTTATAGTTACTACTTTGTCTCGTCACGTCCCGTTATGTCTCCGGAGCGTCATTGGAAGTCGGTTACATTTTAACCTTTGGGCCAAATTTAGCAATGAATATCTAATTAGTGAGCAATCAAAAAGCAACGAGACAAGTTTGGCATCCTAGCAACATCGATTTCTAAGCACAGGGCACCCAGCAGAGCGCTCTGCCGTTAACGGGACGCCTTAGAGTGGCGGTGGGGCGAGGGCATGCTTCACGAAATTTCTCACGAAAATGTACTGTCTCTTACGACGGTGGCGGACAGCGTGCGGAGCTTGGTGACGTGACGTCACAAGAACCCGCACTGAAGCGTCCGTAGCGATGTCTCATAAGGTCTTTACATTAGTGCGGACGCTTCAGTGCGGGCTCTTGTGACGTCATATCACCGAGCTCCGCAGTAGTGGGAAGGAGGGGATGCCGCCGCCGCGTGCCAATCGTGACAGCTGGTGCCGGTAAACTCGGGGTTACTATAAAGCGGGGTGCTCAGAAAACAAAAACGAAATAAAGTAAACCGAGTAGATTGGAGTGGAAATTGCTGGGAAGAGTGGAGAGCGGAGTACTGCGCCCAGAACCATTATCGACGGCTTAAATGTCACCCCTCCAATCTGAAACGCTAATATTGTCTCGTTGCTCTCCAATGACCCACCAAATAGTAAATCATTGCTACGTTGGCCCAATATCGGCCCCCCCCCCCGTCCGCCACCGCCGCAAGAAACAGTACATTTTCGTGAGAAAGATCGTGAAGCATGCCTTCGCCCCACCGCCACTCTAAGGCGTCCCGCTGACAGCAGAGGGCTGCACTGGGTGCCCTGTGCTTAAGAATCGTTGCTGCTAGGATGCCAAACTTATCTCGTTGCATTTCAATTACCTACTTATTAGTTATTCATTGCTGAATTTGGCCCAATATCCACCCGCCGTCCACCAGCGCCACCAGAAACAGTGCAATTTGGCAAAACGGACAAGTTTTGCCCTCTAAGATAGGCACCATGTTTTTGTTTTCTAATAAGTAGCTAATGTCTCGTTACGTCCCGTTATGTCTTATGAAAATTTCACCCATCCTCGGCGGCACCTGATTGCAACCCTTTGATCTGCGTCGTCCTGGTGCGTCCAGATTTATCTCATGAAAATGTGCTTTACCGATATGTTTCATGAAAATGTTCCCGTCACCGTATGTCTCATGAAAATGTCACCCAGCCCCGACGGCACCTTAGTGCAACCCTTTGGTCAAGGTCGCCCAGATTTGTCACATGAAAATGTCCTCTCCCGAAATCTCTCATGAAAATGTTACCCAGCCTCGACGGTTCTTTCTTGCCATCCATTGATTGAGTTGGTCCGGATTTGTCTCACGAAAATGTTCTCTTCCGATATCTCATGAAAATGTTCTCGTTCCGAAAAGTCTCATGAAATTGTCCTCTCCCGATATCTCTCATGAAAATGTTCCCGTTCCGGAAAGTCTCATAAAAATGTTACCCAGCCTCAACGGCTCCTTATTGCCACCCTTTGGTCAAGGCTGTCCGGGTTTGTCTCACGAAAATGTCCTCTCCCGATATATGTCATGAAAATGTTCCCGTTCCGAAAAGTCTCACGAAAATATCCTATCCCGCTCTTATGAAATTGTTCCCGTTCCGAAGTCTCATGAAAATGTCCTCTCCTGATATCTCTCATGAAAATGTTCCCGTCCCGTTATGTCTCATGAAAATGTCCTCTCCCGATATCTCTCATGAAAATGCTTCATTTCCAGTAAGTCTCATGAAAATGTTACGCAGCCTCGACTCCCACGAAAATGTCCTCTCCCGATATCTCTCATGAAAATGTTCCCGTTCCGAAAAGTCTCATGAAAATGTTCCCTCCCGATATCTCTCATGAAAATGTTCCCGTCCCGTTATGTTACATGAAAATGTCCTCTCCCGATATCTCTCATGAAAATGTTCCCGTTCCGAAAAGTCTCATGAAAATGTCCTCTCCCGATATCTCTCATGAAAATGTTCCCGTCCCGTTGTCTCATGAAAATGTACTTTACCCCCAGTCCCGACGGCACCTAAATGCAACCCTTTGTTCAAAATCGTCTGGATTTGTCTCATGAAAATGTCCTCTCCCGATATTTCTCATGAAAATGTTCCCGTCCCATTATTGCAACCTACCCGTTTTTTTTTATCAAGCACACCTAATCATTGATAGCCGTTTTCATGACGGGCTCCTAGGATGTACCAATATTTAACAAATCAAGTTCAGTGAGGGATTAAAATGCCCTTGCTGCAGCCACGTGTGCGGTTGTGGCGTGTTGCAGAATCACGGTACACATTCACGGCTATTTTGAAAAGGCAATGAATTGTCTTTACAGTGGAGGTAGACAGATGCTGCGCAGAATGTCTCATGTTTTTTTTTCTAACTAGTACTTGATGTCTCGGTACGTCCCGTTATGTCTCATGAAAATATCACCAAGGCTCGGCGGCACCCAACTGCAACCCTTTGATCTGAGTCGTCCAGGTGAGTCCAGATTAAGGTCATGAAAATGTACTTTACCGAGTGTCAGGAAAATGTTCAGTTTTTTTCGTTTTTTCCAAGAAAAAAGAATGAAACATCCGTGCGGACGCTTCAGTGCGGTCTGTTGTGACGTCACGTCACCAAGCTCCGCAGTGGTGTGAGGGATGGGAGGCCGCCGCCGCGTGCTAATGGTCCCCGCGGCGACGGCTGGTGCCCGTAGACTCGGGGCTCCTAAAGTGGGGTGTTAAGCCTGGAGTTCTTCAGGAAGACGAAATCGAAATAAAGTAAACCGAGTAGATTGGAGTGAAAATTACTGGGTAGAGTGGAGAGCGAAGTCCGGCGCCCAGAACCGCTATCGACGGCTTCAATGTCACCCCTCCAATCTGTTGCTCTCCAATGACCCACCAAATTGTAAATCATTGCTACAGTTGGCTTAATATCAGCCCCCCGTCCACCACCGCCGTAATAAACAGTGCATTTTGCATTTTCGTGAGAAAATTCGTGAAGCAGGCCTTCGCCCCACCGCAACTCTAAGGCGTCCCGTTGACGGAAGCGCGCTGCGCTGGGTGCCCTGTGCTTCAGAATTGATGCTGCTAGGATGCCAGATTTGTATCGTTCCTTTTTTATAACTCATTAATTAGTTATTCGTTTGCTAAATTTGGTCCAATATACGCCCGCCGTCCACCAACGCCGCAAGAAACGGTACATTTTCGTGAGGAAAATCGTGAAGCATGCCCTCGCTCCACCGCCACTCTAAGACTGACGGCAGCGCGCTGCGCTGGGTGCCCTGTACTTTAGAATCGATGCTGCTAGGATGCCAAACTTGTCTCGTTGCTTTTTGATTACTCACTAATTAGTTATTCATTGCTAAATTTGGCCCGATATCCGCCCGTCGTCCACCACCGCCGCCAGGAACAGTGCGTTTACGTTAAAAATTAACCGATTTCCAATGACGCTCCCTACTCTTCTTGGTGATTGGCATTCAAATGTTTTTGAGCTAATCTGCGTTTTCCTAGACGAAACCAAGCTCGGACACTATATAGCACGAAGCTCCGAGTATACACCCAGCCTCGGCGGCACCTAATTGCAACCCTTTGATCTGGGTCGTCCAGATTTGTCTCATGAAAATGTACTTTACCGATATGTCTCATGAAAATGTTCCCGTCCCGATATGTCTCATGAAAATGTTCCCGTCCCGTTATGTCTCATGAAAATGTCCTCTTCCGATATCTCTCATGAAAATGTTCCCGTTCCGGTAAGTCTCACGAAAATGTTACCCAGCCTCGACGCCGCCTTATTGCCACCCTTTGGTCAAGGTCGTCCAGATTTGTCTCATGAAAATGTACTTTACCGATATGTCTCATGAAAATGTTCCCGTCCCGATATGTCTCATGAAAATGTTCCCGTCCCGTTATGTTTCATGAAAATGTCCTCTTCCGATATCTCTCATGAAAATGTTTCCGTTACGGTAAGTCTCACGAAAATGTTACCCAGCCTCGACGCCGCCTTATTGCCACCCTTTGGTCAAGGTCGTCCATATTTGTCTCATGAAAATGTACTTTACCGATATGTCTCATGAAAATGTTCCCGTCCCGTTATGTCTCATGAAAATGTCACCCAGCCCCGACGGCACTTTATTGCCGCCCTTTGGTTAAGGTCGTCCAGATTTGTTTCATGAAAATGTCCTCTCCCGATATCTCTCATGAAAATGTTCCCGTCCCGATATGTCTCATGAAAATGTTCCCGTCCCGTTATGTCTCATGAAAATGTCCTCTCCCGATATCTCTCATGAAAATGTTCCCGTTCCGGTAAGTCTCACGAAAATGTTACCCAGCCTCGACGCCGCATTATTGCCACCCTTTGGTCAAGGTCGTCCAGATTTGTCTCAGGAAAATGTACTTTACCGATATGTCTCATGAAAAAGTTCCCGTCCCGTTATGTCTCATGAAAATGTCACCCAGCCCCGACGGCACTTTATTGCCACCCTTTGGTTAAGGTCGTCCAGATTTGTTTCATGAAAATGTCCTCTCCCGATATCTCTCATGAAAATGTTCCCGTCCCGATATGTCTCATGAAAATGTTCCCGTCCCGTTATGTCTCATGAAAATGTCCTCTCCCGATATCTCTCATGAAAATGTTCCCGTTCCGGTAAGTCTCACGAAAATGTTACCCAGCCTCGACGCCGCCTTATTGCCACCCTTTGGTCAAGGTCGTCCAGATTTGTCTCATGAAAATGTACTTTACCGATATGTCTCATGAAAAAGTTCCCGTCCCGTTATGTCTCATGAAAATGTCACCCAGCCCCGACGGCATCTAAATGCCACCCATTGGTCAAGGTCGTCCGGATTTCTCTCATTAAAATATCCTCTCCCGATATCTCTCCAGAAAATGCTCCCGTCCCGTTATTGCAACCTACCAGATCTTTCACGGCAGCATGGATGTGGATTCAATCAGTTTATTCACTCTTCTACTCGAGGTCACCAGTTCAAGATCCGGAAAGTCCCTGCTTCAAGCAGAGTTAGGAGGTCAGCTTTTGCCATTCGTGTGGTGAACATGCCCTCGACGGAATTGACTGCCGGCCGAGATTGTAGGCTCTCCTTCGCTGAACGTATTCCAAAGCTCTCTGGACGCCCACTGGGCTCCGCTTCAGTATCTGGTGCCTGACACCGACTGATTCGAGTCAGAACGGAACACATGAGTTCGATGAGAGCGGGACCTCCCGATCACTTAAAGGTGAGGATATGACTCGTGAAAATGTCACCCAGCCTCGACGGCACCTTAAAAAGTGGTAGAAATTTTATTTACACTGTCTTGTAATTTGGAGGGAACCCAGAAGACGTGTCTGAGAATATTATACAGCAACACAATATTTATTATCATACACACTACATACACATAAAACACATAATGCACATTACACACACATTTCACATATTACACATTACACACACAACCACAGTTCTGACAATATGTACACATTTAATAAGCAGCTTAAAACTTGAGCTGGGGGAGCCCCAGGCGCTCCCGCTTCCTCTGGAGCTGCTGGACGCTCCGGCGGAAACCAAATGCTTCCCTCAGCGCCAGCACCAGCGCCTTGGCCGAGCCGAACGGAAGTCCGGCCGAGCTGACCAGTGTCGACTGGACCGAGTGGTGCCACCACAGGATGGCCAGCTCGGCCGGACTCCAGCGGGCGAACTTGCTGACCGCTGAGGCGCCTTTGGTGGGCGGTCGATACGGCTCCTTTTCGTCTAGGCCGAACTGGGTGCGCCGCATCCGCCGGTAGTGGGGCTGCACGGCCTCCACCACCCGGATGCCGGTGGCCTCCTCGACGTCCACCACCGGGCCGTCGGGCAGACGCAGTGGCTCCTGGAACAAATCACAAACATTTGAAATAATGCTTGTCTTGCGTTGCTTGCAAGACACATTCGTCTAGTGGCGTCGGCACATATATTTATTGTAGTGATTCACCAGATAGCCGGCGTAAAAACAGCTATAGATATAGACATACTGCTACAGATAACAGAGCCTACTGCAATAGCTATGTTTCCAATCCAGTATGACACTCGGCGATATGGGTCACAGTGCAGAGCCGGTACGTCGCGTCGTTGCGCACTGCGCTTACCTCGGCAGCGCGGACGGCCCGTGCAGCGGCTGGGACCGGTGCAGCCGGAGGCGACGACGGAGCCGTCTCGCCGGCCCAGGAGGGACCCGGCTCGGGCTCCGAGGTGTCCTCCCAGGTCCGGTTGGCTGGCCCAGGTGCGCTGGGCACGCTGGGCGGGGCGGCCAGTGCGGCCCACGATGGCCTCGGCTGCGGCAGCCGGGCCGGCGAAGGCGCCATTGCTGACTGGCGCCCGGCGTCCGAAGACGTCGTACCCTGCGGAAGTTGAACAGCAGCTTTAGCCAATCTCATGACGGCACTTTTGGGAACACCTGGTGCAATTTGGTTAGATCCATATTTAGGTTTACTTAGTTTCAGCGTATATTGCACGAGTTTATTGTGTACCCAAATTCTGACATTATCATACATTACTTTCCAACAAGACATTGGAATGGTTTCATTATATGGATGGATATTTTTGTTGCAGAAGAGACTTGCTCAGTTTTGGTAAAGTTTGGTGCATTTGTCAGATGACCCCGCAATAAAACAGCTGCATGCTTGAGAACATTGCTCAGCCGGTTAGGCTCTATTTTGGCAAATCCAATACCCGAGTTTTGGTGCCGGAATGGGCTCATGTACAAACACCTGTACTAGACATTAAACAGCCAGCTCTCCGACTCGGTGGGTGGCGACTCTCGCTTACCCGGGGCAGCACGGTCAGTGTGGGCGACTCGCTTACCCGGGGCAGCACGGTCAGTGTGGGCAGCGCCGACACAGACCGGCTCTCGTCCGCAGACGGTGGCTGAGGCTCCGCCAACGATGGGCAAGGCTGAAAAAACAACACCATCGGGTGAACGCTGTGAATTGCTGTGCAGTATTTTCCGTATTTCTTGAGCTTCCGGAAGCCAGGGGCACTATAACGGACTCCACATTTGTCTAAACAGGCATTTCAAGCAAACAAAAGCCGCCAGTGGATGACGTTCCGTTTTACAAGTCGAAAAGATAAGAGACAAATATCTGTTGAGAATGAGCTCACCTGGGCTGTGAGCTCCGGTGTTGCCAGCCGGAGCGACTCGACAAGAAGGCTGGCCAGCGGCGGTGAGCTGGCACAGTCGGGGGACGGCCGTGCCGTGCCAGCACACTGGCCGTCCTCCGGCAGCGGCTCGGCCGGCCCTCTGGCCGTCTCCGCCGCCTCGCCCTGCAGTGGTGCAACAGACACAAACATCAACACACGGCCACTGGTGAAACGCAGTCAGCAGGCAGCGTGCTATTCAACGGCAATTGACTTTTTAACCCTCGCCGGACCTATAAGTTTTCTACATTCGCGCCGCCCGATGGGGGGCGGGTATGACCCCCTTTTGCCGTTTCGCCCCTGGTGGAGCTAGTGCGTCACGGATAAAAACAAGTGTGTGCGCCGTTACGAGACAAAGAGATTGATATTCCATGTTAAGGTCCTATATCCTAAAAAAAAAACACTATGGGGAGCGGCACCCACCCCCTCCCCCTCGGCCGGCGAGGGTTAAGTTTGAATATTGCACAGTTGGCGCAAAACTATTGGAGTTCCAATATAATTATTCAGGTAGACTGCTCGTAGTTGTAGTAAAGGTTGGTATTCATGGTTAAGGATTAAGTGTTGCTACAAGGAGCAGCCTGCATTGCTTACCATTACCACCTGGCGGAACTCTTTCGAGTAGCTGATTATGCGTTGACGGCGACCGTGGGCGGAATAATCCCGCGCGGCCGTGTGCGCGGAATGGTTCCGCACCTCGGACGCCGTCTCGGCGCTCTGGGTGAGCGCCCCAGCCTCCCGCATCTCCCGGTCCTGAGGGTCGAGGCAACGGATCAGGACATTGCAGGGCGCTGCTGCATATCGATCGGATGCACGTAAATAGGCACTCGCCAACATACAAGTGAGCAGAAGTCGCAACTAAAACTGTCACCCTACGAACGATAGGGATTGGCGTACATATCAGTTATGAAAGTTTCGAGAGCAACACGGCGTAATAATCATCACTTGCCTGAACGTTGTGGAACGCCCGGTTCATGCTATTCTTGAACCGGGCGACCAGGTCCGGCGCCACGCCGCCAACTGCATCGGCGGCCGCTTTCAGCGCCCGGTCCAGCACAACGGTGCTGGTCCGGGCGGCCACCAGCAGCCGCTGGGAGTCGGCTGTCGCAAACCAAACAGCAGCAACATGTTATGACTGGGCTGTGAGTGGGCCTGTCGATAAGATAACTGCAGCCAGCAGCTCCCCCCACGCAGGTCGGTGCAGTGGAAACCAAGATACTATCGCAAGGTCATTGAGCACTGCTAAACGTCATTCATATAGTGGATATTGACGATAAATATTGCTTTTAAATATCAAATAGCTTACCGTTTTTGGGCAGCTCAGTCACAATGAGATGCCGGAGGTGCTGGACAAAGTAGGTCAGCGCCTCCTGGATGGTCTTAGTCACCACGACCAACGCCGCCCCGTAGGTGCCAAGGGTTTTGTTGGCCATGGTGAACCAGGAGAACGCCTGACCGTCCTCCGACATCTGGCAATGGCGGCACCCTCTGTCAGGCGGCTGCTGAGTTGTTTACAGATTTTTCTTATTAAAAATACGATTGTTACAGAGGTTCTTTTATCACACATGTCGCGTGCACATATGTTTTGTGATGATTATCGTATTGAGGTCGGGCAAGACGAGAGAACGACGGTGAAGAAAATACATAGAAAAAATGAGAACGAGGCCATTAAGTTGTTTTAAGAAAGTTAAGCGAAGTTAAGATAAATAAAGCATTAAGTTACAAAGCTAAGCGTAACACAACGCGAGGAATTAACCATTGACTATCCGAACAACAATAATTGGCCACCTTTAGTATTTAGTACGATTGTCATTATGTAAGTACTTATGATATTAAACCACTGGCAGCTCAAATATATTACAGCTTATCGACAAAGCTCGTCTTACCTCTGCTGTCTGCCATTCGGCCAGCGTGGTGCCCACAATGGCGCCAGTCCTGTATCCAGACAGGTTCGAAAGAACAATGAACAGGATCCTGCAGAAATAGTATTGAAGTTAGTGATATTGACACTAAGCGTACTTATGCAGATCAATTAATCTAAGTTTATTTCCGTCACCTTTCCTATTCTCCGTAAAACTATTAATACATAACTGATTTCAACAATGTTATTTCTGTCTGGCAATACGGCATTGTTCCTGAACCTTTATTTTAGTTATCATTTCAGTCATAAATCCATCACTCGTAGTCTGCACTGCCACGGGCACCTACTGTTCTCCCTTCGTGCATACAGCATGGAACTAGCCTTTTTTAGGTCATTTTACAAGGTGTATACAAACGAATAAATGAATAACTTACTCCCGGAACTGGATCGCTAGCGCTCGAGTGGGCACGACGGGCGGCTGTGCGAGGACCGACGAGAGATAGGCCTCCGAGATGCGCTGGATCTCCCGTCGGTCTTCCACAGACATGGTGGTCTCCTGTTTGCGGGCCTCGCGGGCGGCTTTGCTCAGATGGAGCTCTGAATGTAAGAGGTATTAGAGTTAGAACAAGCATGCAACTCAACGTTGGAGTGACCAAATAGACGGTGCATGATCGTCACTGGTAAAACGTGATGATCACTGGGCTGTGAGGCCCACTCACAGCCCAGTGATCATCACGGACATATATTTATCAGCCGAACAAGCTATAACAACATCACCTAGATATTGTTACTTATTTTTCTTAATCGTAGAAAAATAAGCCACAAATACCATACCATACTCAACATATTAGCTACAGACCGACAGGTTATGCAAGAATATTCAAACATGCAGTAAACAATTGGAAACGTATTTAAATGTGTCAGTTAATCGATAGACGACTCTTACCTCTGCGATGGCGCCTCGATAGGCCCAGCAGGCCGTCGTTGAACTCCGTGAAGGCGCTTACAACACTTTTGCACCGAAGGCGCCACGCACCCTCCTTGACGCGGGTGCAAAAGTGAGTAAGCGCCTTACGAAATTTGGCGCCGTTCTGGGGCTGGCGTTTCAGCGTGGCGCTGACCACGTCCATAATCTGCCGACGGCACATTAGGGAGGTAGTATCTAACAATATTTAACGTTAACAACTCCGCATGCTGAGTACACATCCTGCGATTGGTCACGACATGTCAGACGAAGCCATTTTATCTCAGCAGGGAGCACTTAATCGTGCAACTGCTAAGTGATAAAACAAAGCATATTTTCTGAATTAGTCATTTGAATATTTCCAATAGGCTAGACATCACAACGTATTGAGCTCTAACTGACCTAAGGTCAGTGACATCAAAATCCTAATTAAACGTTATACAAATCCGTGAACTTAACACACCCTAAAAGTTCGAAGGAAATCAGTCAAAAACTGTGAGTTGGATAGGTGCATGACGAAAATTGGAATTTGACCATGACCGTGTACCGGTTTTTCTGACCTGGTGTCCTGACCCAAGGCCACCCGGACCTGCAATTTTCAGGTCATGTGTAAAAACGTTGCCCAATAGGCTGTGTCAAATTTGGCGGGGCTGCGCCTTGCCATATTTAAGCTATCTTTGAAAAAAAACTTTAATGCTGGGGGCTCAAATCGACCCCGCTCCTCCCCCTCCCCGCCTGCCAGAGGGTTAACCCTCCTAGCACAAATGCATAGTTTATAAATGATAATCTGAACTTACCCTGGCGAGGCTGGCACTGTCGAGCACAATGGATCGCCAGTCCATGTCTGCCGGCAGCTGCGCCAGGTCCAGGATCTGGGCCAGCGCCAGAGCCCAGTAACGGCTGGTCTCGGTGTACTGCAGGCCAATCCGAATTTCGTCAAACAGCCCCGAATTTCAGACACCCAAACCTAGCTCCCTGCAGCTCGAAGATTATCCAATGAATTAGCAAATTTGCAAAGGCTTGAACGCAGGACGTCCAACAAGTAGGTTTACCAGTCCCAGCACTCCAGTAAACTTAGCAACGTTAGGTTAGCTTACCTCTCCGTGATGGGAAAATAGGGGGTGGTCAGGCCCATCCAGGCGGATGGAGGCCTGGAGCACCCGCTCCGGGTGCGCCTCCCCGGGCAGGAGGGCCTCCTCCTCCTGCAGCTGGGCGGCGCGCTCCCGGCGGCGGATCGCCGACTGGCGAAGGCACGTACACGCATTTACAACGTTAGTGACAGAGCCAGGGGAATCATCGCTAGTTAATGACAGCTTGGACAGCAAACCGACATACAGAGTTAGAATGTTCATCGGAATATTTATTTGGGTATAGTGCATGCATTTTATTCGAGTGTTGTCAGCATATTTACACACCAGCACGGGCTCTGCGGCCTCCGGAAGCAGCGGCGCTCTTAAGCGCCGGGCCGCCCGTTCTGACGTAGCGCGGATGCACTGGAATAAAAGAGAAATTATTGAAAGTTAACTTGTCATAATTGCGGCTCATTTGCTTATTTCAAAACGACAACGTTTTTTTCGGTCGCGGATGTCATTCCGTCGCCTTTATATTTGTTATATTGTCACTATATGGTTAATGACTCAAGTTGAAATAGAGAGAGATGGACAATATTCATTCAATTAATGGACAACAGCGAAGACGATGCAAGCTTTGCACTCACCAGTGTTCGAGCTGCGCGATCCCGTTGGCGCAAGTCCGGCGCTTCGGAGCTGCGGTGGAACGTCTTCAGGTGATACCTAAAGTTGTCCCTCCCGCGCTCCCCCACGCCAAAGGCGCGGGTGGCCGGACACGCGGGACAGACGACCGGTAGGCTGAAATAAGTACAAATACTTATGAGACGCGTAAACCCCTTGGATGTTTTACGTGATGCAATTATAAACGAATTTTATACATTGTCCTGAGCAATAAAAAGATCGTGTTTAACTAAAAGTGAAATAATTGATATGAATTGCAACACATTAAATGTGAATAGTTGAGAGAACAATTAAAATGAAACATACGTTTCCGGAGCGGAGTGCACGAAGAGGCGGAATTCTCCGTGGCGGTGCAGGTCGCGGGCGGTGGCGAAAAACTCCGCCTCTTCTGGCGATCCCGACTTTTTGAGATATCTCGCATGGGCCCGTATCCTGTCTGCTGTGGAGTAAAATCCCCCACAGCAGCAAGGCACTGACTCAAGCGGAGCTGGCTCTGAAATGTGAAAATTTTCGGATCAAAGTTCCCCAAATAACTCTAATGAACAGTCATCAACCTGTTTCCTTCAATGATCAGTATCAGCAGTAATAACTGAGAACAATCCAAAACGCGTGCTGTGCTTCTTGACTGCTCGTCGTGTTTGTATCGTGGTGATAGAAAACAGAATGTGCAACATTGCAAGACAAAGCGAGCAGTGTTAACGTTCCTCCTACATGCTAAACAGAACTGGACAGGCATAAAGACACCTGATGCCAAAATAGAATTGTTTATTTCGATACAAATAGATGTCTTAGTGAAATCCAATGGCAGAACTGCCTTACTAGCTAGGGTAATCAAATACTTAGCTGTGGTAATCAAATACCAGTGATACGGTATCACTGGTACCGTTACTAGTAAATACGGTTAAGGAAACCCCAGTTCCGTACGCTGACTTACCAAATCCGTCGGGTACCGGCGCCACCGGCAAGTCCGCTCCTTCTGCGGGTTCCTGCTCCGGCTCCGACTCTGCAACGGGTTGTGGCTGCGCCCGCGGTTGCGGCCGCCGTCGGGGAAGCCGTTGCTGCTGCAGCTGCGGCTGGCGCTCCGGCTCCGGCTCCGGCTCCGACTCTGGCTCCGGCTCCGGCTCTGGCTCCGGCTCCGGCTCTGGCTCCGGCTCCGGCTCCGGCTCTGGCTCCGGCTCCGGCTCCAGCTCTAACTCCGGCTCCGGCTCTGAATCTAGTTCCGGCTCCGGCCCCGGCTCCGGATCCGGCTCTGGTTCCGGCTCCGGCTCCGTCTCCGGCTCCGACTCTGGCAACGGCTTCGGCTCCGGCTCCGGCTCGGGCACGGGCTCCGGTTCCGGCTCGGGCTCCGGCTCCGGCTGGGGCTCCGGCTGCGGCTCCGGCTCGGGCTCGGGCACGGGCTCCGGTTCCGGCTCCGGCTCGGGCTCCGGCTCCGGCTCCGGCTCGGTCTCCGGCTCCGGCTCGGGCTCCGGCTCCGGCTCCGGGTGCAGCTCCGGCTGCGGCTCCGGCTGCGCCCGCGGCTGTGGCTGCGGCTTCCGGTCCGGCTCCTGCTGCCGCTGCTGTCCGGCTGCCGCTGCTGTCCGGCTGCCGCTGCTGCCGCTGCCGCTGCCGCTGCCGCTGCCGCTGCCGCTGCCGCTGCCGCTGCCGCTGCCGCTGCCGCTGCCGCTGCCGCTGCCGCTGCCGCTGCCGCTGCCGCTGCCGCTGCCGCTGCCGCTGCCGCTGCTGCTGCCGCTGCCGCTGCCGCTGCCGCTGCCGGCGGCCGCTGCCGCTGCTGCTGCTGCCGCTGCTGTCCGGCTGTCCGGCTTCCGGTCCGGCTCCTGCTGCCGCTGCTGCCGCCGCCGCCCCTCCCGGTCCCCGGTCGGCAGCTGGAGCTGTCGTCTAGCCGCCAGCTGCACCCGCCTATGCTTATTTCTGGCTAAAGCCAGATAGGCGGCCGCTGCCCTCCTCGATGGGCTGAGGCTGGGGCTATGCGCGGGACCGGGGACCGTCGACCGGCGCGCTGGTGGTGCTGCACGCGGTCGCTTTTGGTGGGGCTGCCTTGTTGGGGCCTCCCCGTAGGCGGCGGCTGGCATAGGCGACGGCGACATGGGCCGCTTGCGGGTTTTCTTCGGGGGACTTAGGGCGGGTCCAGCCACCCTGGGGTCGGCGAGGCCCTGCTCAGCCCGCTTAGCTGAGCGGTATTTCCTCAGCCAGGCCTCGCCGGCCCGCGGATGGGACTGTCCGCCCCTGCCCTCCATCCCTGTCCAATTAAAACGCTTCATTAGACATATGATGGTACCTAGGCATTTAAAGCGACGATGCGGGGTAGGGGATTCGTACCTATGCTATCTGCCGTCAGTAGACAGTTGTGAGCAGGAATAAAGTACGGAACAGAAAAAAGTAGCACAGCTTTCAGTCGTATTCAGAAAGGATTACGCATAGTTTTTATGTTCACGGTCCAGTCTGCCCCATGTCATAAGGAATTGAGTGCCTTTAAATGCGGTAAATGCCTTTAACCGGTAATAAGACGTTAAGCATGGACACTTACAAATATCCTTTACATTCTAGCATATACGGTCACTGAATGTGCAGGTCAAGCATATCCTAATTGAATAACTTATTTAGCGAACTTCAACAGATAGCAGGCAGCAGCAGTCTATAAATCTGATCACGTAGCCCAGGCTACACAAAGCGTTATCATTGGACACACATACCCAACAACCCGCACCGAGAAACAGAACACCATACCTTTCTGCCGCGGAAGTTCTTCGGGCACTGTGAAAACTTTACAGCCTCAAACATTATAAATTAATGATGGTAAATGGGTATTAGCCAATCAGTTAGCCAGGGCGAGGCAGATGCTCCGCCCCTCCCCTTTACTACACGGTGAGTCGCGACAGGTGTCTGTCCCCAGGCGGCCAATCAGGAGCCAGATGCGGCACAGGCTCCACCCCCGCACGACATCCATTGGTCCATAACGGTGCTAATACCTGACACAACGGTACCCACGGGCCAACATCTGATCCGCGCTATGTGTCGCTGATTTGTTAGGTGCATGTGCCTGTTGTTTAAATCTATAGATGAAGTAACCGACATGACCAGGGCAACCGATTTCATAAAGCATGACACAGGTTGCGAAATAACTAAACTGTATGGAAAATAACGGCCTTGCGTAACATTACAAACTTTTTGCCTTGTCACTCAGCCAAGGTTCCTTGGCTTTCAACAATTTGTTACATGATGACGGATTATCATTGTTGACAATCCACTTACCTAATCATTGATAGCCGTTTTCATGACGGGTTCCTAGGATGTACCAACATTTTACAAATCAAGTTATGTGAGGGATGAAAATGCCCTTGTAGCAGCCGCGTGTGCGGTTGTAGCGTATTGCAGAATCACGGTACACATTCACGGCTATTTTGAAAAGGCTATGAATTGTCTTTACAGTGGAGGTAGACAGATGCTGCGCAGAATGCTACATTGTGATTCAAAACGCTGTCACTAAGTTGCTTTTACTGTTTTAACAATGCATCTTGCGTCTATAACGATCTTTTTAATATATTTCAAATGGAAATATGGCATAGAACTTGTCAGTTATCTTGCACGCAGTACTCAGCTGTTTCCGACAGTTTAACCCTCGCCCGCACATGCCATTTTCCCATCCTAGAACGCACATGGGGGGGGGGGGTTGCCATCCCCCCACCCCCAGCGCAATCTCGTTCCTGTTGGAGATAGAGCTTAGCGGTAAAGACCAAAAATATTCTTTGGGAAGAGACAAATCAAATGATACCAAGTTTTAACTTCTCAGGTCAGTCATTGACCTTCCAGGTCAGGTCAAACTAAAAGATGTTGCTGTTTTGGGTCACCGTTGGATATCAAGTGCGCTGCTTATCATTTACCGATCACGATGCCGTTTTCTGGTGCCAAGCCAGCTAGAACCTCTTTGTCACACTATACGACCAGGTTTTTGCTGCTGAGGTCATTTCAGGTCAAGTTAGGTCAAGGTCAATTATATGTGTTTGTATGTCTGTGTGTGTCTGTGAGTATACTGATGTGTGCACCGATTGTTTATGTGTCCATATTACATGAAATAATGATCTGAGAAGCTTTTACCAAAAATGCAGTCGAAAAATTCCATAAAAAGTAAATTCCGCTTGCCTAAAACGTAATTATCTTAGATGACCTAGGTTGACCTTGACCCTGGCCTTGACATCTGTACATCGTCGAACAACATGCTCCATGATAGGTGGGAGGTAAGACTGGCAAAAAAGGCCGAAATCAAGGTGTCAAAAGCTCACAAGGCCCATAGCCAACGCAAGATGTAGATAATTGGCCATTTGGGTCATGACGTGACCTGAAAAACAAGGTCATATCTCCGAAACCAAAAATCACAGAAACTTGAAATTTTCAGTGGACATCAAGAAAGAATAGAGGAGCAGCTATACGAAAAATCAGCCCTCTAACTCTAAAGATGTTGAGTGCAGGGCAGAAAGACTACCTGGGGGGTTGCAACCCCCCCATGTGCGGGCGAGGTTTTATGTCTGTTACTTCACCAGCTGTATAAGTAAAGTCATAGATGCTACCCATACAGATAACGAAGTGACAAGCAAGTCCCTCTGACATGGCGGACCAGACGGTAATCCTGGGAGCCGCCGCGCTGTCTGAATTCCAATGACGCCGACCGGCGGCTGGTGTGACCGGTCTGGCGCAGCGGGGTGCCGACCCATCGGCCGGGCGTGGACCGACGCCGTCAACACCTGGATGACGGAGCGCCGTCATGGTCAGCCCCAACCGTGGGGTCGGCCGCAGAACTGATATCACCCCCGGTAGCGTGTCATTGTGTACGCCCGGCTCGCCGCCAGGTAACCCCGTCCCGACCACCCACGGTCCAGCGTGAGAGGAGGGAGAGGATGGTCAGGGCGGTGACTTAAGGCCCCATCGTTCCCTGGCGGCAGACATCTGTCAATTTTTCACCACCCACGGTCCATCGTGAGAGGAGGGAGAGGATGGTCAGGGCGGCTACTTCAAGCCCCATCGTTACCTGGCGGCAGACATCTGTCAATTTTTCACCACCCACGGTCCATCGTGAGAGGAGGGAGAGAATGGTCAGGGCCGCGACTTCAGGCCCCATCGTTACCTGGCGGCAGACATCTATCAATCAATTTCTCATCAGGAATGGAATGTGATTGCGTCCCACGGATTTGCCGTACTTGTATATGAGGAAAACCCAGCATCGCCCTCCCGTCTGAGACTGGGTTTCCGGTGCAGGTTCGCACGGTACCGGAGCTAGGCTGTTCGCACGGTAGGCTGTCAGCTTGATTTAAAATTCAGTATTTAATGGACAGGTTTTGCGCAAATGTTTCATTGCTTCAAATGCATTCACTCATGCAAAATTATTGTTCAGCATTTTATACCACTGAATTTGTCGTATATATTCTAAATAAAGATATTGCACAATGCTTATCAGCTCCCTTGGACAAACATACAGGGTGGGGGGCATCGGATATAAATGTCAAATGGATTTCAACAACCGGCGGCGTGGCACAAGCCAGTCAGCTGAGCCGCCCCCAAATTGTCACACGAACCAATTGGCCGGCTGCATGGACATGGGAGCGGATCAGCCGTTCAATGTGGCGATACCGGCTAAGGTCGGAGGTCAAAACCTGTGCTTTCAGCCAAAGTACACAGTAAAAAGCCCTTTCTTTAACCCACGAGCCGCTGGGGGGGGGGGCATAAAGTTGCCCCCCCCTTTACGTTTTGTGAAATATCTCCGAAACCTGATGAGCTACGAACGTGAAACTTGGCATAGCTTCAAATGAATACCTAGGCAATGTTTGAGGAAAGTTTGGTGGTTGTAGCACCTAAGATGACGTCACAGTGACGTCATAAAGTTTTGTCGTTTTCCGATATGGACCGTTTCTGATGACGCTGAGCATGAAACTCGACTGTAAGTGAACTAGACAGCACCTGCTGTCATCCTAAAACATCCTACTACACTTCCATCTAGTTTCTGACCAATAATCGGCTTTTTATATTCGGTCCCATATATGTGATGTATCGTGAGGAATATGAGAGTCGCAAATCTATAATTTCACTTATGACGTCACTGTGACGTCATTTCAAATGGGATCGACACCAAATTTGGACACAACCTCGGCTAGGTATTCAGGAAGATGTGTGCAAAGTTTCGCTTCTCTATCTCCTCGCGTTGCGACGATATCGTCGCAGAAGTAAAGGGGGGGCAACTTTATGCCCCCCCCCCAGCGGCCGGCGGGTGGCGCGGAGGCCCAGCGGCCGCCGGGTTAATTACGTTACGTTATATCACTAGGAGTGGTATTGTATGTGGATTTGCACGCAAGAGGTGTGCTCGGACTGACCAAATAAAACCGATCAGTCCAGCGACTCCTCTGCGGGTTATGGCAGCCGGTGTTAACCGGGTGCCGCCAGCCATGTCCCGCCCGTCTTAGGGGCTCAACTCTGGCGGCTTACACATATATGTATACACTTGGAAAAGGCGACGATCCTGCAGGTGGCCTGCACAAAATCCTGCAGGGGCCGGCACAGAATCTTGCAGGGGGCCTGCACAGAATACTTCATGGTGCCTGCATTATTCTTGCAGGGGCCTTGCTAAGACGCCGCAGAAAATCCTGAACGATACAAAGACAAATGTCTGGCATTTCCTTGTATTAACAAAATGTTCTGTGCACTAACAGACAGTACACTTCCAGGTTCTAGTTTCACGTTGCACATTTTAGGCCGCAGCCTGGCGTGCGTCGACCGAACGCTTCGCCTTGTTGAGATCATTAATTTTCGCGGCGATAGTGCGCCTCACTTCGCTCCTCGTGAGGCCCGTATTCGTTTCCAGAAAGTCTAGGGAAAGAACATATTTGTATAAGAATCGTTTTTTCATAGCTTTGGAATCAAGTTCTGTAGTGAGGTTCAATGCAATGCCATTAAATCACAAAAAAAATGGTAAGTGTATGGGATTATTTACTTCGTTTACCAAAAGGATCACCTTCCACCGCGTCTTCGGACGGTCGGCGCTACGACTAAGAAATGGGAAAGCTAAGAATGAGATACCATCATCACTGAGACTGGCAAATAGTGCGGGGACAATACTTATTACTCACCGATAAGGTCGTGCAGCTTATCCTGGTCCAGTGCCGGTCTAACATCAAGACCTGTCTGCCGGTATTTGTTTCCGTTACTCGGACGGCCCGTCATCGAAGACGCCCGAAGCACCGGTGTGGTAAAAACCACTATCAGGAGCTCCCGAACCGCTTTTTTTGGGTTGCTCCACGTGATCTTGTTCATAGTGGCGGCGGGTACTTTAGTCGCTGGTCCAATAGACACCTGCGTAAAATGTAAGGTCACTCAGAAATAGCTGGCACTGGCTATAACCAGCTGGCAATTAGTCGTATCATTGTAAACAATGGTCGTTCAGAGTATATGTAATTTAGTGATGGTATGACACTCTGTAAACGAATAATATTTCCACCTTTTAAACAAACAACACAAAGTTCGTCTTAAACAGATAGAAATGCGTTACCATTTCGGGGCCATCGCGCCGCAAAGGTTGGTCCGGGCGGGTGGACGGGTCCGAGCTCGACGCCGCTGCGTCCTGAGCTGGCGTCACCACTGCGCTTCTGCACACATCAGAAGAATCCGCCTGCTGAAGGATAATCATTTACATATTAAGATGTCATGCAAAAATGCCACTGAATCTTGTTGGTCTTCCTTTGCATTCAGCTACACACCATACACGTGAGCAGACACCTTTATTTGAAGGCTGGCTTCTCGTAGTTCCTCAACGATTTACAAAGAATACTAAAGAAACTATAACATTTATCCGATACAGGTAACACAATGCTACCAAGTACCAACCTTAAATTTGTATGTAAAAAGTTTTTTTTTAGCCCCTCATCGCACAGGAATAATCACAAAAAATGGTACGGAACCTTCCCAGCTGATCTCATGGGGCACTCTTATAATGCTCCCAGCTGATCCCATGGGGCTATGAAATCTAAGGGCTAGTAGTTAGGGCTTTTATTTAGTAAAGACTTTGTAATTGCTCAATCCCTCCTCCGGCAAACTAACCCTGGTCGCCAAAAAGGTCCTGTTTTCCTCCAGCCAGATGACTGCGTCCTCCAGGCGCCGCACAACTTCATCGATTTCTGGAAGCATCGTCGAAAGCAGATATCAGATAGCTGTACATTTTTATTAAGGATGCTTTAGTGACCAAATCCTCAATCGAATCTGAATCAAATGACAAAATAGCGAAATTCCGGCATACTCCATCATTGCCAACCGATACCAGCAGGCGTCACATTTGCGATTGCATCGTAATTGCGAAGCCTGCTCAACAGGACAGCACATTAGATTTAAGCTGAGCATGCTTCATGAACTTACTGGTGCCACTGGCCATGACCTCCTGCACCCTGGTAAGCTGTTTTCGCAAACTATCCACATCGTGCTGCAGCCCCTCGATCGTCTCCTCCTTTTCTTGGCATCCAGCACACTCCTGTAAAAATGTAGTGCTTTGCTCACAAACATTAACCCGGCAGGCGGTGGGCCTCCCAGCCACCTTCCGCGCGGTGGGGGGATTTTTTGCCCCCCCCCCCCGTATCTCCGAAAATACTGGACGGATCCGGAAAATTCAATCGGCGTTCGATAGCCCTGTCAAATTTGTCGAAGGAAACCAAATGTCATTGACCTCGGGGTCACCGATGACGTCACAGGTCAGGTCAAAGATAAAATGTTTCACCGTTCACGGGGCTTCTAGGGAAAGCGCTATAACACCGAGTAAAACGCATTTTGTCGAGAATCAGCGATAAGGCGTCAGTTGTCTAGTACAATGTTGCTATTAAAGTACACTGGTCATACCATGTCAGGTCACAGGTCAGGTCACCAAAGGTCACCAAGGTCACCACATGAACCCAACTGGTTGTGCGATGCATGTTTTATGGCCAGTTTTTCATTTCCAACTCAATGGTGTTGGTTATAAGACCATCAGGTACGGTTTAGGTCACTTTCTGGTGGAGGTCAGGTCAAGGTCAGGTCAAAAAAGGTCAAATTTCAAAGTTGACCTTTGAATTTTGAGTTGACCGCCGCTCCACCAAAGGAGTGGAGCGGCGCGGACACACATGCAGCGGATTGAACATGTGCAGGAGAAGTTTCTGGTTTGGCTCTGTGCCCGCTCCCATGTACGCGGAGTGTCGTTTGTTTACCGTGACCTCACTGAACACTTTAAGGTGAACACCCTAGCTGCCCGACACGAGCAGCACGACATTATGTTTCTCCGAAACATTCATCGAGGCAAAATATGTTCGTCATTTCTTCTGGAAAAGTTTCCCATACACGTGCCGCCCCGGACACTGCGTACACAGTCACTGTTCGCTGTCTCGTTTGCAAGGGTAAACACTGTTCGCTCATGTTCATTCAACCGCATACCGGATGTGTGCAACGCATTCTTGGAGGCGAACAGGGATGTGGACGTCTGGGAGATTAGCATGGCAGAGTTCAGGTCAAGAGTGAAACGGTATGTGAGTGAGAGACACAGATAGGTAGGTGTAACTGTTCGGTTGTTACTGGAAACAAATGTTTCTAGTCTGCTTTGTTTTTACTGTGCTCGTTTTTACTGTGCTTGTTTAGTGTGTATCAATGTTTTCTTTGTTGACTTCATCTGTCATTTGGGTAACGCCCGTTGGTGATAAAAGAATAAATGAAATGAAATGAAAATGAAAGTTGATATTTTTGCATAAAATGGGTATCGATTCGATGCAGCTCGTCACGTGGAGTCTAATGGTGCTCTTTTTTGCGCTACGAGGTCTAGAATTGCTAAAAATTGAGTTTGAATATTTGACGTCGTCAATTTTGAAGTTTTTTCGCTATAACTTGGCCAAAAAAAGAGGTATTGATATCAAATCTAGTATGTAGATAGAAGGTGGTAGGGACTATCACATATATTCCGTTTTTTTTCGAAATTACAAAAAACTTTTTGGATTTTTTTGGCTATTATATTCAATTTTTATTTTTATTTTTGGAGGTAAAAATCCAAAAAATTCGAAAAACCGTAATGGCAGTTTTTTAGCCCACCTCTTGATTCCACACATTTTATGTCTGAAGCATTTTTCTGTATCTCTTAACCCGCGCACCGACGGGGGTCTGCGCCAACTTAGTACCGACGGGGGGGGGCGGATGACCGCCCCCCCCTGAGATCTCGAGAACGAAGCAAGATAGCGACAAACGGTAAACGGCATCGGATACGCACGGTCAAGATCTACAATTTTTACTAAGGTCATTTTCAGGTCAGGTCAAAGATGACGTCACAGGGGTCGAAAAAGTCAAAATGGCGGCGCTAAATATGGAGAGAGTTTTTCTCGAATAACTTTCGAATTAGTCAAGATAAGAACAAACTAAGGGCATCATCGTGATCCTCTCGTCAATCCGCATCGAATGATATATATGTTGACCTCGAAAGGTCAAGGTCAAAGGTTGACCTCAGGTCACGTGACCTCGAGGTCATCATGTATATCATTCGATGCGTCTTGACGAGCTGAACACAATGAGACCATCCACGCGTCTGTATCTTGTTCCTGTACGGAGTTATTGGCCAAAAACCTTTGGTGACCTTTGATGACGTCACATGACCTCACAGCTGCCCAACAGCAAAACAGACCTCAAGGTAGTGAAGGTTGATCGTATATGAAGTCATGTATGGTATATGGGGCCATTCCGACCCGTTTTAGTGGTAAAAACAGGGAGTTGATTTTTCCCATATTGACTTATAATGGGGAGGTCGCGAAATTGACCTGACCTTAGGTCACCGATATCAAAATTCCGAGATATACAAATTGTAGCTACTAATGACCTAATAACATCCTGCGACTTTCAAAGGCCTCCGACATCTACTGTAGCTCTGGCACGGTGACAAAGTTGCAAAAAAGTGACTTGAGGTTGGGTCATTCAAAGTGACCTGGTGACCTGACCTTGAAAGGTAGGAGGTTCAAACTTGCACACCATGTGTAAAATTGATAAGGGAATAGTCATACCAAATTTCGCGGCGCTACGCGCCGCGGTTTTCCCGCTATTCGCGAAAAACCTCAGGGGGGGCGGATATCCGCCCCCCCGTCGGTGCGCGGGTTAAGCTGTAGGCCTGACAGCTTTTCCCGCGAAACCTTTTTTTGGGTCGAAAATGGCAAAATGACGTCACTCTGACGTCATTAGTGGTCAACCTATCATAGCCTTTGAAAAAAAAAAAATTGGTCACCATGTGCGCTAGCTACTCCCGGGAGGGTACTGAAAGTTTGGTGACGATCGGCGCAGCGGTTCTCGAGATATATCGAAAAAACTAAAGGGGGGCAAAAAATGCCCCCCCCCCCACCGCCAGGAAGGTTAATAGGCAAAGAACTAGCGAGCAATTAGAATCAATTAGAGGAAAGTCCACCGAAAGCATAATAAGAGTGCTCGTTTACCAGCAGTTACTTTGTAGAAATTCAAATCAAGGTGCAGAAGCACTTCTAGCATAACATCTGGCCATGTTGCATGTATTTACAAGGTCAATTGGACGTAAGTGCACTGCAAACATTTCAATGTCTAGAACAGATATGCATCAACATGTTTGAATGTTGGACAAAGGACCTGGCGCATACATGCATACAGTAATTGAGATTTGTGCCAGTAAATCATCTAATATAAACATAAAAGAAACACACAGACATAACAAAAATTGACCGACGGTCAAAAGCATTAAGAATATAATATACATATATATGGTTATGTCAATCTCCAACCTAACGCATATTATCACAACTTTGATCTTACCTCCGCACTGTCCTCGACCTCGTCCAGGACGGCCAATGACTGTAGTCTCTTCTGGCGCTTCTGTTGCTGCCTTCTTGATGTCTGCAAATGACATAATTATGCTGCTCAATGCACCTTGATGAGCTGAACACATTGCGACTGTCCAAGCGCTGTATATCTTGTCTGTTATGGAGTTATTTGAGCAAAACACGTTTCGTAACTTTCGCTGATGTCACATGACCTTACAATAATTTAACAGCAAACCTTGTGATTTCTAGGAAGTCGAGGTTAGTTGCGATTGATTTCATTTTAGGTGGAATTAGCAATCAGATGTGCATTTGCGAAAAATGAGACTTAACCCTCGCACGACCAGGCCATTTCTCATAACACGAACGACCAGGGGGGGGGGGTTGTTACGACCCCCCCCCCTGGCGTTTCGAAACGGAAGGTCGTAGAGCTTAGCGGAAAAAACCAACGGATTGCTCTCAACGAGATCTCGCGATTGGTGGTATATTTTTTGGTCCTAGGTCAACATTTGACCTACTTTTGACCGGTCAAAGGTCAAATTTTCGGAAAAATAGACTTTTTCAACTTTCGGCGGTGATTGCGGCAAAACGGTGGGAGATATCGACTTGAAACCTTCACTATCGTGTTTCTTGATCAATTCTCTATCGTTTGGTATGTATTTCGTTTCCCTAGCTCTAAAAATGGCGCGTTGGGAGCGCCGGAAGTCGGCAAGGTCACAGTCGGCGGCAGAAATTCGAAAAATCAAAATTTAAATTTTTGAAATCTGATTGTATTTTTGGATTTGGGAGGTCCATTTGCTCCCTATAGAAGCTAATATTGCTGCATATTCCCATTGAGGTGACAAGAATTAGCAAAATAGTGGTTCGGGCGCTTTTCAAAAATAGTACCGGACGCTGTTCCTCTTGTGACGTCATAGCTCCGTGACCTGACCTGACCCGGTCAAATTTCTTATACCATATGATAGCCAATACTTGCCCCAACATGCATGGGAAGTTTCATCACGATCCATCAACCGATGTCCGTACCACCGGCAGGAAACCTCGGGCGTTGGCACTCAGTTTGTGAAAATCTGGCCGGAGGCTGTACCCCTTATGACGTCATAACTCCGTGACCTGACATGACCCGATCAATTTTTTTCGGCAAAAGATGCGCAAAGGTTGCCCCAGAGGGTACTGAAAATTTCAGCCCGCTACGACAAGCCGTTTAGCGTGCACTTCGAAAAAACCTCAGGGGGGGGGGTTGATACAACCCCCCCCCCCCTAGGCGTTCTAGGGTTAATATAGCTCCATTGACTATTCCCCATTCCCGTTCCCCATCGAGTTTGATGTGAAGGTTAGGAAATGGAACTGACCTAAGGTAACAAATTTAAGCAAGCCTAGTTCTCCTCATGACAAGAAAGGTTGTTACTGACCATTAAAATAGTAAAAGAAAATAATTGACAATGCAAGTTTTACTTACCCCTGATGTGGTTGCTTGATCATCATTATGCTGCCTTTTCCTCTTGATCGGGTCCTGTGGAGGTGAGGCCTCTCGCTGTCGCCCCTCATGGTCCAGTTGTTTCTTGGCTAGAACATTTTGCTTCCCTGCAAAAATAACCAAGTGGTATGAGCCGTGACATATCTTTCTGACCATTCCACCTTAACTTTCGCCGGCACAGGGGGGGTTGATGCAACCCCCCTAAGGTTTTTCGCGAATAACTCGCGTAAAAAGCGGCTGATCGCGACGAAACTATCAGTTCCCTCGCATTGATCAATTTTACACCTACCCTGAAAATTTCGTGACCCTGATCCCAATGACCTTTGACCTGTGGCCTCTTTTCTGTGACCATATTTGGCCTCTTTTCTGTGACCATATCGATAGGCGTTATCACAAGTGTATTCGCGGCCATTGGGACAACGTAAGAAAAGAAGAAAACAACTGGCCCCAAGAATATTAAATTATCAAATAGCATGTACCTTTTCCTTGATATGTAGAGAATTTACCATTAATTGTTAGAGAAAATTGCGTTTAAAATCTTCCATTTATGCTTTTTTCATCGTTTGCACAGTATGTTCTTTTACTAAGCTAGAAACACTAATTAGAAATAGTTCCCGCATCATCAAGAACAATAGGGAAGGCTTGAAGTGAATACAATAATCTAAACGGTTTTGTAATCCATGTGAAGACACTTCTAAAATTGCCTGTAGAAATATTAAAGGCAAAAGTTCAACTTTTTCACAAGACGGATGGCTATAAACCTATTCAACGTGTGACAACTCAGCCGGTATATCGTCGCCTTCAGCCCAGCTTTCCCTAGTGACCGATAGAGGCGCTGCTATCGATGTCCGCCCGTGCCGCCTAACGTTTGGCCGAAATCGCGGTTCGGCGCATGTCGGCTCGCATTAGCCGCGCGTTTGCAAGCTTTTAGTGGTTTCAAACGTTCAAACATGTGATTTGATGTTGCTTCCATGCATTAGGGTGGGTGTCAAGGTCACCTGAAGGTCAGGTCAGGTCATTGACCTTTGGTGACCTCGGGTGACCTCGGTTCACTTTTTCGAGTTTTACATGTTTCTGGGCTAGTTTTTGGAGCTGAATTCGAATTTAGCAACCATTTGAACATTTACGAAGTAGTTTTGGTGCCTTCGTAACATGTTACGAAGCTGTCCGAGGCGGTTGACACGTTATACGAATACCCGTCACAACCCCTACCGGTTGACCTGACCTGACCTGACCCGACCTGACCCGACCTGGTCTAAATGCTTAAAGACATCATCTCTGATCAAAAATAACACGATATTCGTGATCAGCACCCCGGAAAACCACATAGCAGCCACACTTTACGACTTTCCAACAGGTCCCGATTTTCCCGGTTTTCGGGTCATTGACCTGACCTGGAAGGTCACCCGATGACCTAGGACCTTAACCCTCGCCCGCACATGCCATTTTCCTATCCTAGAACGCACATGGGGGGTGGTTGTCACACCCCCCGCGCCATTTCGTTCCTGTTGGAGATAGAGCTTAGCAGTAAATGTAGAATATCCAAGACAGTTAGGATAAATGATAACAATAACACGTCAAATGTATATTTAAACACACAAAGCTTTCGGTATGAAAATACCTTGATCACTGTGTTAACAGAAATGAGGAGAGAAATTGTCACCGGCAGCTTGTACAAAAATATAAAATAGCATTCGAAAAATAGATCACAATCACGAGATTATCTATCGGGGTCCTGCCACTAAGCTTACAGCGCATGTTGCTTAAGTTATAAATCCAGTCCTAGTATTGATGGTATCGCGTGCTGATATGTGAGCCGCTTCTAAGATTTTTCGTGTCGTTTTTCGTGCGCCCTTCTCTAATAATCGAGTTGCACCCCAGTTCGGTAAATGATGAGATTGTTCGGCATGTACGACGATTGCGTTCGATGTTCGATGAAACTTAAGGTCACTTTTATGTTCTTTAAGTCTCGTTTCGACCCCCCTCCCCGTTTCTCCCACGTAGCTTTTGTTACACCCACCACAAGGATTTTCGTATACTACACTTTTCGGAGAATCGGATTCGGATGTGTCGGACGTCTCTTTCGGTCTTCGTTTAATCATCTCGTGTATCTTCGTTCCCGTGTTCGTTGCTACTCGTACGCCTGTCTTCTCAAGTGATTTAGAAATAACCTCTGCGCTCTTGAAGTTTGGAATCGATATCCATTTTCGCTTTTCCTTCCTTGTTCTTTTTCCTTTTGTTTTGGGTTCTTCTTTATTCGTTCGGCCTTTTGCTTTTGTCGAATGAGATACCCCTTCGGGTATTTCAGTTTCGTGAAAGCGTTGTAAATATGTTTAATCTCTTCGTCCAACTTCAAACTTCAAGAGCGCAGATGTTATTTCTAAATCACTTGAGAAGACAGGCGTACGAGTAGCAACGAACACGGGAACGAAGATACACGAGATGATTAAACTAAGACCGAAAGAGACGTCCGACACATCCGAATCCGATTCTCCGAAAAGTGTAGTATACGAAATTCCTTGTGGTGGGTGTAACAAAAGCTACGTGGGAGAAACGGGGAGGGGGGTCGAAACGAGACTTAAAGAACATAAAAGTGACCTTAAGTTTCATCGAACATCGAACGCAATCGTCGTACATGCCGAACAATTTCATCATTTACCGAACTGGGGTGCAACTCGATTATTAGAGAAGGGCGCACGAAAAACGACACGAAAAATGTTAGAAGCGGCTCACATATCAATATACCATCGCGATACCATCAATACTAGGACTGGATTTATAACTTTAGCAACATGTGCTGTAAGCTTAGTGGCAGGACCCCGATAGATAATCTCGTGATTGTGATCTATTTTTCGAGTGCTATTTTATATTTTTGTACAAGCTGCCGGTGACAATTTCTCTCCTCATTTCTGTTAACACAGTGATCAAGGTATTTTCATACCGAAAGCTTTGTGTGTTTAAATATACATTTGACGTGTTATTGTTATCATTTATCCTTAGCAGTAAAGACCAAAAAGATTCTTTGGGAAGAGACGAATCCAATGATACCCAGTTTTACCTTCTCAGGTCAGTCATTGACCTTCCAGGTCAGGTCAAACTAAAAAATGTTGCTGTTTTGGGTCACCGTTGGATATCAAGTGCGCTGCTTATCAAATACCGATGACAATGCTGTTTTCTGGTGCCAAGCCAGCTAGAACCTCTTTGTCACACTACCCGACCGGAATTTTGCTGCTGAGGTCATTTCAGGTCAAGTTAGGTCAAGGTCAATTATATGTGTTTGTATGTCTATGTGTGTCTGTGTGTATACTGATGTGTGCACCGATTGTTTTTGGGTCCATATTACATGAAATCATGATCTGAGAAGCTTTTACCAAAAATGCAGTCAAAAAACTTCACAAAAAGTAAATTCAGCTTGCCTAAAACGCAATTATCTTAGATGACCTAGGTTGACCTTGACCCTGACCTTGACCCCTGTACATCGTCGAACAACATGTTCCATGATAGGTGGGAGGTAAGACTGGCAAAAAAGGCCGAAATCAGGGTGTCAAAAGCTCACAAGGCCCATGGCAAGCGCAAGATGTTGAGAATTGGCCATTTGGGTCATGACATGACCTGAAAAACAAGGTCATATCTCCGAAACCAAAAGTCACAGAAACTTAAAGTTTTCAGTGGACATCAAGAAAGGATAGAGGAGCAGCTATACGAAAAATCAGCCTTCTAGCTCTAAAAATGTTGAGTGCAGAGCAGAAAGACTACCTGGGGGGGGGGGGGTGGCAACCACCCCCCCATGTGCGGGCGAGGGTTAAAATTGGGTATCATTGGCTTCCTCTCGTGACGGGCAACACGCTCGTTTTTTTCCGCGAAGCTCTAGCTCGCAAGGACCTTAGCCCTCGCATGTGTGCGGCGTTTGCCAGTTTCTAATGTGTAGGGGGGGGGGGGTCGGTTGGACCCCGCCCCTTGCCGTTTGGCCCCTGATCGAGCTAGAGCTTCGCGGAAAAAACGAGCGTGTTGCCCGTGACGAGAGGAAGCCGATGATACCCAATTTTAAGGTCCTAGGTCATTGGTTGACCTTCCAGGTCAGGTCAATGACCCGAAGTCGGGAAAATCGGGACCTGTTAGAAAGTCGTAAAGTGTGGCTGCTAAGGGGTTTTTCGGGGTGCTGATCACGAATATCGTGTTAGTTTTGATCACAGATGATGTCTTTAAGCATTTAGACCAGGTCGGGTCAGGTCAGGTCAGGTCAACCAGTAGGCGTCGTGACGGGTATTCGTAGTACGTGTCAACCGCCTCTGACAGCTTCGTAACATGTTACGAAGGCACCAAAACTTCTTCGTTAATGTTCAAATGGTTGCTAAATTCGAATTCAGCTCCAAAAACTAGCCTAGAAACATGTACAGCTCGAAAAAGTGAACCGAGGTCACCCGAGGTCACCAAAGGTCAATGACCTGACCTGACCTTCAGGTGACCTTGACACCCACCCTAATGTATGGAAGCAACATCAAATCACATGTTTGAACGTTTGAAACCACGAAAAGCTTGCAAACGCGCGGCTAATGCGAGCCGACATACGCAGAATCGCGATTCCGGCCAAACATGGTCTCGGAAAAGAGGTCACAGGTCAAAGGTCATTTGGGTCAGGGTCATGAAATTTTTAGGGTAGGTGTAAAATTGATCAATGTGAGGGTACGGAAAGTTTCGTCGCGATCGGCCGCTTTTTACGCGAGTTATTCGCGAAAAACCATGGGGGGGGTCCATCCGACCCCCCCCCCCTACACATGCGAGGGTTAAAATTGGGTATCATCGGCTTCCTCTCATCACGGGCAACACGTTCGTTTTTTCCGCGAAGCTCTAGCTCGATCAGGGGCCAAACGGCAAGGGGGGGTCCAACCGACCCCCCCTACACATTAGAAGCTGGCAAACGCCGCACACATGCGAGGGTTAAGTTGCAGCGAAACCGCCCCAGTAATTACCGAGTTATTGAAATTGGAACAAATTTGGCACCTCTCCTTTTTGCATTTTGCACGTGCAGTGAGGGTCACTCACATAGATCAAGAGTATCCGACGCAGGTACTTACCAATCTCCACTATGACTGCAGGATGAAATTCTCCAGCCCACTTCACCTCAACTCTGGAGCCAGCAGCCAGAGGACCCCTTCCTCTCACATGCTTCAGTCGGACTACATCCCATTTCACGGGTTCTTCCAGCCACTTTACGTACGCGTGGGTCGCCATCACGATAGTCGGATAAAGCGACTGAAATATAAGACAAACTGCAAACAGCCTTAAACAACTTATCAATGAGATGTAACCCACGCCGCGACTGGCCTCAGCATTCGGTACGGTCCGGTCCTGTCACGTAGGTACCCTGCCCAGTGCCCATAACCCTGGCCGTCCCCTGTCCAATCCCAGCGTCTGCCCACGCGTAATTGCGGTGCTCGGCCCCGGGTCTCGGAGCTTGCCGGCGCAGCGGCGGTTCCCGCGCCGAGCCGCGCCGTCTGGGACCGGCAGAGAGTGACCCCCCCCCTCCCCCTCATCCATCAGCGGGACCGTTAGGGTTCACTGGCAGATGACACAGGCACCGGTGGCCGCCCGCCGCGGCCGGGAGGGTCAGAGGGAGGGGGGAGGGTACACCAGGGGAGGGGAGGGAGCGTTCCGACCGGGACCGGGCGCGCGGGGAGAGCCAGACAGGGAAGGTAATCGACTTGATGAATTTAAACACACTTACCCGCACATGGGTAGTATTTTGCCACTCTCACCACAGCAACTTGAACTTTTCATTGAACGCTAAGAAAGGATAGAGAAGCAGCTATATGAAAAATCAGGCCTCTAGCTCTAAAAAAAGCTGAGTGCAAGGCAGAAAAACTACCTGGGGGGGGGGGGGGGTGCAACCACACTCCAAGCACGGGCGAGAGTTAAGGTCTTCAGACTTCTGAGCGCCACAAAGATCGGTCAAACAGGTAGGGCACGACAGCCCGCTCTCCGGCTCTCCCCGCGCGTTCGGTCAGGGGACCATGTGACGCCGGGCCGGCCGCCGCCGCGCCCGAGCCGGCCGGCACCCTCCCCTGCTGTACCCTCCCCCTGTCCCCCCCCCTCGACCCTCCCGGCGGCGGCGGACGGCCAGCGGTGCCTGTCGGCTGCCGCCCAGCCAGTGACCGCTACCGGTCCGGTGGATGGGGTGGGGGAGGGAAGACAGGGTGGGATGGGGAGTCTTCTACTTTGTTGTCACTTGGTACCACCAGACTTGTGCCGTGACCAAAAATCAAGATCCAGGATCCTCAAGGTCCCACGGCAAATTCAATTTCTAGAATCCAAGGTTTCCAAGGTCCCACGGCAAATTCAATTTTTAGAATCCAAGGTTTCCAATCCAAGGACGAAAGTCTGCGAACGAAAATCTGCAGACGTAAAATTGTCCGACGAAAACCTGCTAAACGGAAAAGTTGAACTGTCATGGAATCATTGCTTATATTGGATGCTCATTGCGCAATGGTGATTTGATGACTTGCAAATCAAATAAGTTTGACACTTACTTGGTCAGTGGGTCAGGGTAGCTTCCAAGTAGCTTCAAGCCCGGCATATCACAACCCAGAAAACAAGGCCCAGAAAATATGTGAGGTGAGATTAGAAAAGAACTTTCCAAACCACCACTGTCCACTGTTTGACAGTTTCATAATCCATAATATTGATAATGTAAAAAAGCTACCAGGTCTCTTGTTCCAGTTCTGCCTCACAGCCATGACAATGATTTGGCTCATATATCAATATGTCTACACAGTCTGGTTCATTTTCTCTTCATGTATCTATCTTAGCCCCTTGCAGCTGGTCGCTCAGCGGCTCAACCATAGATATTTATTGAAGTGTTTACAGACAAAACCTAGTGCAGGGTCCTTAGTGGCCATGTGCATTCTTGAGGTCCCTCAAGAAAATGATGGTGTTGATCCAGACCCTTCTCCTAAGATCCCATGACAAATAATAAAACTGGGACTGAAGGTCTGCATTCTGCAGGGTCTTGCAGCATATCAAAATTTTGAGGTCCTGACCCCCCTTGATTTCCATGGTTTCAGGGTTTCCATGGTTTCACGGCATATGAAATGTTGAGGTCCTGGGTTTCTATAAGGTCTCATGTTGATGTCACATAAAATGTTGATGTCCTGGGATTCCAAGGTCTCGCGGCATATGCAAATGTTGAGGTCCTGGGATTCCAAGGTCTCGCGACATATGCAAATGTTGAGGTCCTGGGATTCCAAGGTCTCGCAGCATATGCAAATGTTAAGGTCCTGGGATTCCAAGGTCTCGCGACATATGCAAATGTTGAGGTCCTGGGATTCCAAGGTCTCGCGGCACATGGATGTTTTAAGGTCCTGGGTTTCCAAGGTCTCACGACAAAAATGACAATGCAAGGTCCAGGATCCATCAAGGTCCCAGACCTTGGACTCTGCGAACCCTGGATCTCGGACCTTTTTGGGACCTTGGCACAAGTCTGCTTGGTACAAATAAATAATGGTGGAGCAGCATATTTACTTACAAATTTCCTTTTTAATATTTCATTGCAAGGAGCTACAGGCAATTTCTATTTAACCCTGCACATCAGGGGCGGATCCAAGGGGGGGATCACATGGGTCATGGCCCCCCCCTTGAGGCCCGGGGGCCCAAAGACCTGCCAGGGGCACCACCGGCCTATCAGGGGTATCACAGTCCTGGCAGGGACTGTGATACCCCTGATCACAGGGGTATCACAGTCCCTGTGATACCCCTGTGGCCGGTGATACTTCCTGTGGTGCCCCTGGCGGTCCTGAGGCCTAGGGGCACCACAGGACCGCCAGGGGCACCACCGGCCTAGAAGGGACACCACGGGCCTGGTGCCCCTGGGCCCTGACAGGACTGTAACGCCCCTGACAAGCCTGAAGTGTCCCCGGCAGGCACGTGGTGCCCCTGACAGGCCTGAGGCGCCCCTGGAAGGCCGGTGGTGCCCCTGGCAGGCCTGTGGTGTCCATGGCAGGCCTGTGGTGCCCTTGCTAGGCCTCTGGTGCCCCTGACAGGCTTGTAATGCCCCTGGAAGGACTGTGGTGCCCCTGGGCCCTGACAAGCCTGGGGTGCCTCTGACAGGCCCGTGGTGCCCTTGTTAGGCCTGTGGTGCCCCTGGCAGGCCTCTGGTGCCCTTGCTAGGCCGCTGGTGCCCCTGGCAGGCCTCTGGTGCCCTTGCTAGGCCGCTGGTACCCCAGCGCCCGGAGAGGACTGGTGCCCCTGAAAAGTCTGAAGTGCCCCTCGCCAGGCCCGTGGTGTCCCTGACAGGCCCAAGGTGCCTCTGCGAGGCCGGTGGTGTCCCTGGCAGACCTCTGGTGCCCCTGGCAGGTCTGTGGTGCCCCTGGCAGGTCTGTGGCGCCCCTGGCAGACCTGTGTTGACTGGTGCCCCTGCTAGGTCGCTGGTGCCCCTCACAGACCTGTGGTGCCCCTGGGCCTTGACAAGCCTGAGATGCCTGGCTATGACAGGCTCGTGGTGCCCCTGATAGACCAGTGGTGCCCTTGCTAGGCCTGCAGTGCCCCTGGCAGGCCTCTGGTGCCCCTGCTACCCCTGCGCCCGGAGAGGACTATGGTGCCCCTGAAAACCCTGAAGTGCCTCTCGACAGGCCCGTGGTGCCCCTGGACCCTGACAGGCCCAAGTTACCCCTTCGAGGTCGGTGGTGCTCCTGGCAGGCCTCTGGTGCCCCTGGCAGGTCTGTGGTGCTCCTGGCAGGCCTGTGTTGACTGGTGCCCCTGCTAGGCCGCTGGTGCCCCTCACAGGCCTGCGGTACCCCTGGAAGGACTGTGGTGCCCCTGCCCCTAGGGGTGCTCATGGGGCCAACAGGCCCGTTGTGCCCCTGACAGGCCTGTCGTGTATACTTGCTAGACCTGTGGTGCCCCTGCTTCCTGGCAGGCCTGTGGTGCCCCTGGCGGGCCTGTGGCGCCCCTACAAGGCCGTAGGTGCCCCTGACAGGTTTGTGGTGTCCCTGGAAGGACTTTGGTGCCCCTGACAAGCCTGAAGTGTCAAGGACAGACCCTTTAGACGCCAGGGTCAAGTTCGTCGGACTGACGATTTGCTTACCTGATAACGTTCCTGGTAAGTACTCACTACTCAGCGTCCACAACATATATACACATAGCACATTCATATATACTTGCTTACAATTGGTAAATGTGGTTGTGGCTTAGAGTTAAGATACTGACTAAAAATAAAAAATAAAAAGAAAAAAAAAACTGAAAATGGGGGCACCACCAAAATAAAGTGGACGAAATCCGTTGAGTTTTTAATTTTGGGTATAGGTAGGGGCACCACTTCGATTCATGACCCTCCCCTTGGAGTTTTCCTGGATCCGCCCCTGCTGCACATCGACATAGTTTTTTAACGAGTTTAGACATAATTTTGTGAATATAGTGAAAATATCCTGGAGGATTGTCCTGTTAGACAATTCCTGCAATATTGTGTAAGAAATTGTTACCAGTCTTGCGCCAGCCGCGCCACTGTGCGCACGCGAGCTGCGGCTCTCCCCACCTAGCCTGTGTCACTGTTTTGACCGCGTCCCTGCTAAAGCCGCCTAGTGCCAGTGCCGTGCACGCGAGCACGATCAGTGTCAGTAACTACCTGTGGTTTCTGCCGCCGCGGAACCAGCAACTAGTTACATCAGCGACAGCGCCATCGTCACTCGGCAGTCTGCAACTCCGGACCCTTTACGTGACGACTTACCGTGACACCGCGACGCCACTCCGAGACCTCCGTCTTCACCACCATGAGTGCCGTACCGTGTATCACCTCGTTGCTCCGCATCTCGTATTTCGACGTCATGTACTCTATCGCGTTTTTGTATGCTATCCAGACTGTGTGTGTCGCCGCTCTGCCGGCCGCCGATCCGTGGCGTCGTGCTGTGTGCGCCGGCCGCTCAGCGCCGGCCGCCGACCGTGACCTTGACCGTGTCGCCGCGGGGCGTGACCTTGAACGTGTCGCTGCCGCTGGTGTGCGGCGCCCCGACTTGATCCGACCACCGACTCATACTACGGACTCGGACGCCGGCCTCTACCCGGAGCGTTCGCCCCGCTCTGCCCCGCTGACCGGCGGCGCCGGCTCGCCCCTGCCGCGACCCGGTCTGGCGGCCGGCGCTGGCCGACCCGGTGCGCCCGGCTCACCTACGTACTGCCCGGCTGCCACTCCCGTCCCAGCACGGGCGCGGAGGCGGGGTCGGAGGGGAGGACAGAAGAGGACTCGACCGCGGCGGAGGAGGGGAGGAGTGACCTGGCACCGACACGGTGACTACACCGCAAGCTCTGTGATGGTGGGGCAGCTCAACGTTCAATCACTTAAACCTAAGCTGCCCGACTTGCGCACTGACATATGTGACGTGTATGGTTTTGATGTGCTTGTCCTATGTGAAACCTGGCTGTCCCCTAACGTTCCGAACCGTCTCCTGACGGTCAGTGGCTACCGGCTGTATAGGAGTGACCGACAGGACGGTCGCGGTCTAGCCAGCGGCCGCGGTGGTGTAGCTCTGTTGGTCCGTGAAGCGCACCGAGTGGAGGTTTTACCTACGCCAGTGACCGGAGTGCCGAACTCTAATATCGAGATACTGTGGGCCAAAGTGTTCGTAGGAAACCACCGTGGTATTTTGTTCGCCAGCGTGTACCGTGTGCCGCGGAATTCAGCAGCACAAGTGACGTCAGACCTAGAGGACATAGAAGGTCAGGTGCAGCATATGGTTGCGAGTCACCCCGGCGCTACACTGGTGTTAGCCGGTGACCTGAACTGCTGCCTGCTGAAGCCTGCTGCTGACTCGCCCGGCCACCGGCTGACTCGCCTGCTGACCACGTACGGCCTGCGGATCGTCAACACCGAGCACCCGACTTACCGACCAGCCAACTCACTACTTGACGTCATCGCAACCAGCCGGCCCGACCTGGTGACACGTGCTGGGGTGACCCGCTGCCAGTACGGCACCCCGCACGACTTCACACGGCTGGTGCTGCGCTGCGGTGGAGCGGGGCGACCGTCCCGACCGACTGTCCAGCGGAGATGCCTGCAGAAAGTCGACTCTGAGCAGTTTAATCTGCAGCTCTCCGAAGCGGACTGGAGTCCTGTGCTCTTGCGCGAGCGACCTGCCGACAAGTGGGAGGAATTTCGCGCGATATTCCTCTCGCAGCTCGACGGGGTGGCCCCGGTCACCCGAGTGCGGCTGTCGCCACCCGGCGCGCCGCCCCTGACGGCTGACACCCGCCAGCTGCTAGCCGAGCGGAGACAGGCGCTCCAGGCAGGCGGACAGCGCGACCACTACAAGGAGCTGAACCGCCAGTGCCGCGGAGCGATACGGCGAGACCAGACTGCCCACTATCAGCGCGAACTGGACAAGGCGGGGCCGGGCAGCGTCTGGCGCGTGCTGCGGCCTATCATTGGCAGTAAGAAGGAAACTGCCGTGCCCAGTGCTACCCCTGATGCACTCAACGACTATTATGTCAGCATTGGTCCTGCCACTGCCGCCAGCGTCCCGAGACCTGCTGCACCGGTGCCCGTCCGCCTGCCACGAGTGACGACAAGTGGGTTCCGGCCACAGCCCATCGATCTTGACACGCTGTGTCTGGTCCTGTGGTCCATGAAGCCGTCTAGAGCAACCGGACTTGACGGGATCAGTGTCGACATGTTCAGGAGATACTTCTGGGGTACTGGACAGATTCTGCTCGACATGATCAACACGAGCCTGGTGACCTGTCAGGTGCCGGCGGCGTGGAAACACGCGCTTGTCACGCCAATCCCGAAGGGGAAAGGACCTTCAGCTCCAGCCAACACCCGCCCAATCTCGATTCTGCCGGGAGTGATGAAGATTACTGAGAGAGTAGTGCAGCTCCAGCTCACTCAGTATCTGGAGACCAACAAGCTGCTCTCCAGCGCCCAGCACGGATATCGGAAGGGTCACAGCACGGAGACCGCTCTCAGCGTCATCACCGAACACGTCCTCTGCGCTATGGACTGTCGCGAGATATCTGTGCTCGTGCTACTTGACCTATCGAAGTGCTTCGATGTGGTACCGCACGCCAGACTACTCGATAAGCTGGCGCTGTATGGCGTAGACACAGAGTGGTTCGGAGACTATTTGCGCGGCCACACTCAGCAAGTGCAAGTGATCGGTGGTGACGGCACTCCCATGTGTTCCGCTGCTAAGCCCAACTCCATCGGGGTCTTCCAGGGCGGCTCGCTCAGCTGTGTCTTGTACACCATCTTCACGAACGAGCTCAGTTTGTTTGTGCCCGACGGGGTCCGAGTGGTACAATACGCGGACGACACACAGTTGCTTGTCAGCGGCAAGAAAAGTGAGCTGCCTGCTTTAATTGTCCGCATGGAGCAGGCCCTTGTCAGTGTGTACGACTGGTTTTGTTCAAACGGGATGAAACTAAACGCGTCCAAAACCCAGGCACTTGTGCTCGGTACACCTGCTATGCTGAGAGGTTTACCGCCAGTGGCACTAGACTTCCTAGGAACCACCATACCCGACTCTAGAGTAGTGAAGAACTTGGGTGTCATCATGGACAATTATCTGAGCTTCCAGTCGCATGTGGACCATGTAACATCAAAGTGCACGGGCATTCTTCTTGGTATGATGCATGCCAAACATGTAGTTCCGAAAAGTGCTGTCGTGACGATCGTGCAGGCTCTTGTGACATCAATCATTAGATACTGCATCTCGGTTTACGGTACATGTAATGCAACGCAGCTACATAGAGTACAGAAGCTCCTAAACTTTGGTGCCAGAGTGGTTAGCGGCCGGCGTAAGCACGACCATGTAGCGGACGTTCTCCGTGACCTGAACTGGTTAGACGCGCGTGGCCTTGTCACGTATCACCGACTGTGTCTCACCCATGCTGCCATCACGACCGGTAGTCCCGAATGCATCGCTATATGCATCGGCCCCAGAAGAGACCACGTGTATCAGACGAGAGGCTCCTCTCAGCGCACGCTACCGAGGATACACTCTGAGTCGGGTCGCAGGCGTCTCAGCTACGGTGCTGTCCAGCAGTACAACCAGCTGCCATTCGACACAAACACTCGCCACTTCAAATCAACCCTGAGACGCTACCTACTCAGAGAACTGTATGGCTGACCTGATCAAGTATCGCGGTGTATTGTATTGGCCTGAATGTATTTTACCTCGTATGTTTTCAACCTTTGACGTGTGACGATGAAAAACCATATTCGATGGATTCGTTATGAAATATATTCTGATTCTGATTCTGATTCAGGATCCTGCAGAATCCTGCAGGGGGCCTGCACAGAATCCTGCAGGGAACCTGCACAGAATCCTGCAGGGGGCCTGAACAGAATCCTGCAGGGGGCCTGTACAGATTCCTGCAGGGGGTCTGCACATAATCCTGCAGGGACCTGCACAGAATCATGCAGGGGCTTGCATTATTCTTGCAGGGGACTTGCTAAGATGCCGCATAAAATCCTGAACGATATATGGGGGGCGGGGTGGTAACCCCCCCCCCCATGTGTGGGTGAGGGTGAAATATCATGCAGGTTTCCGATGTAGGCTACCAGTCAGTTTCATCATGCACTTTTTACTTAAGCGCACGCTGCCAAGCAGCAAAATAAGGGTGAAAAGAAGAGGCTCACTGTGGCCTTATACGTCACTGATTGCAATCGAGTTAACAGCACGTCTAGCTGCATCAATTTCCTACGCTATTTTGAAAACGATACCTAAGTATCTTGAATCGTTGAGAAGGAAGAGATGTTTAAGTTGAACATTGTTTCGACGCCAAAACCTAGCGCACGTTGTCAGGCGGGACGGCTAAGTCGCAATCCGCAGACTTTGTTAACTAGCGTTGTTGATCTCGGAACACTGGCCGGCCTTGGTGCCCCCGGGTGACCTGAGGGCCCATTCGGAAGCAGGTGGCCCCCTCCTGGGAGAAATCCTGGGTACGTGCCTGGTAAGCCGTTTCGACGTGCGCTGTCTTTGTGTTTCATCTCGCACTTTTCCTCACACGCACGTCGAGAGGACCTAAAACACGATTAAAAAAACAAAGGGTTTACAGTTGTCTTATCAGTCACTGATAACCATGTAGTTAACAGCACATCTTGCTACATCAATTTGCAAGGATATTTTGAAAACCACAGGTCAATATCTTGCACTGCTAAGCCGAGAGAGATAATTAAGTAGAACACTGTTTTGGCGTAAAACATATCGCTCGGCGCCGGGCGGTCCGGCTGAGCGGCGATCACCAGACTCATAATAACTCGGTTGTTTAGTACCTTTGTTGAACTTGAAAATGTTTCATGTTCACAGGGGATTTAGACAAGACGATTGGCTATAAGATTTTGGATACCGCATGTTTATATCATAAGCCGTTTCGGCGTGCGCTTTGTGTTTCATTTCGCACTTTTCCTCACACGCACGTCGACAGGACCTAAAACACGATAAAAACAAAGGGTTTGCAGTTGTCTTATCAGTCAAGGATTGCAACATATTGAAACCTACGTCTAGCTACATCAATTTCCTAGTAAATTTTGAAAAACACAAGTGAATATCTTGCACTGTTTGGCAGAAAACGGTAACTTAGTAGAACACTGTTTTTGCTAAGAACATAGCGCCTCGATGGCGGGCGGTCTGTCTGAGCGGCGCTTCGCAACATAATATGTACCTGGTTGTTTAGTACCTTTTTCGAGCTCGGAAATGCTTAATTTTTACAGAACGTTTGGCCAAGACGATTGGCTATATGATTTTGGAAATAACATGTTTATATCGTAAACCGTTTCGACGTGCGCTGTCTTTGTGTTTCATCTCACACTTTTCCTCACACGCACGTCGACAGGACCTAAAACACGATAAAAAACAAAGGGTTTGCAGTTGTCTTATCAGTCACTGATTACCATGTAGTTAACAGCACATCTTGCTACATCAATTTGCTATGATATTTTGAAAACCACACGTCAATATCTTGCTCTGCTTAGCGGAGAGAGATAATTAAGTAGAACACTGTTTTAGCGTAAAACATATCGCTCGGCGCCGGGCGGTCCGGATGAGCGGCGATCCTTAGACTCATAATAACTCGGTTGTTTAGTACCTTTGTTGAACTTGAAAATGTTTCATGTTGACAGGGGATTTAGACAAGACGATTGGCTATAAGATTTTGGATACCGCATGTTTATATCATAAGCCGTTTCGGCGTGCGCTTTGTGTTTCATTTCGCACTTTTCCTAACACGCACGTCGACAAGACCTAAAACACGGTAAAAACAAAGGGTTTGCAGTTGTCTTATCAGTCAATGATTGCAACATATTGAAACCTACTTCTAGCTATATCAATTTCCTAGTAAATTTTGAAAAACGCAAGTGAATATCTTGCACTGTTTGGCAGAGAACGGTAACTTAGTAGAACACTGTTTTTGCTAAGAACATAGCGCCTCGGTGGCGGGCGGTCTGTCTGAGCGGCGCTTCGCAACATGATAAGTACCTGGTTGTTTAGTACCTTTTTCGAGCTCGGAAATGCTTAATTTTTACAGAACGTTTAGCCAAGACGATTGGCTATATGATTTTGGAAATAACATGTTTATATCGTAAACCGTTTCGACGTGCGCTGTCTTTGTGTTTCATCTCACACTTTTCCTCACACGCACGTCGACAGGACCTAAAACACGATAAAAAACAAATGGTTTGCAGTTGTCTTATCAGTCACTGATTACCATGTAGTTAACAGCACATCTTGCTACATCAATTTGCTATGATATTTTGAAAACCACACGTCAATATCTTGCTCAGCTTAGCGGAGAGAGATAATTAAGTAGAACACTGTTTTGGCGTAAAACATATCGCTCGGCGCCGGGCGTTTCGGCTGAGCGGCGATCCCCAGGATCATAATAACTCGGTTGTTTAGTACCTTGGTTAAACTTGAAAATGTTTCATGTTCACAGGGGATGTAGACAAGACGATTGGCTATAAGATTTTAGATACAGCATCTTTATATTACAAACCATTACGACGTGGGCTACCAGTTGGTTTTATCCTGCACTTTACATGACTCGCTCGTCGCCAGGAACTAAAAACATGCTGAAAACAAAGGAATCGTGGTGGTCTTATCAGTCACTGATTGCAACATAGTGAAACTTACGTCTAGCTACATCAATTTCCTATTTAATTTTGAAAAACGCAAGTGAATATCTTGCACTGTTTGGCAGAGAACAGTAACTTAGTAGAACACTGTTTTTGCTAAGAACATAGCGCCTCGGTGGCGGGCGGTCTCTCTGAGCGGCGCTTCGCAACATGATATGTACCTGGTTGTTTAGTACCTTTTTGGAGCTCGGAAATGCTTAATTGTTACAGAACGTTTAGCCAAGACGATTGGCTATATGATTTTGGAAATAACATGTTTATATCGTAAACCGTTTCGACGTGCGCTGTCTTTGTGTTTCATCTCGCACTTTTCCTCACACGCACGTCGACAGGACCTAAAACACGATAAAAAACAAAGGGTTTGCAGTTGTCTTATCAGTCACTGATTACCATGTAGTTAACAGCACATCTTGCTACATCAATTTGCTATGATATTTTGAAAACCACACGTCAATATCTTGCTTTGCTTAGCCGAGAGAGATAATTAAGTAGAACACTATTTTGACGTAAAACATATCGCTCGGCGCCGGGCGTTTCGGCTGAGCGGCGATCCCCAGGATCATAATAACTCGGTTGTTTAGTACCTTTGTTGAACTAGAAAATGTTTCATATTCACGGGGGATTTAGACAAGACGATTGGCTGTAAGATTTTCGATACAGCATCCTTATATTACAAACCATTACGACGTGGGTTACCAGTTGGTGTTATCCTGCTCTTTACATGACTTGCTCGTCGCCAGGAACTAAAAACATGCTGAAAACAAAGTAATCGTGGTGGTCTTATCAGCCCCTGATTACAACGTAGTGAAACTTACCTCTAGCCAGGGCTGGTAAAAAGCGACGATTCGCTGATAATATCGGAGCCAGAAAAATATCTGTACAAGCGATTTAGGGAGCCAGAAATAAGCGTTTCAACGCAAGTATGCATGTGCAGGATAACTGCTAAGTTTTGTTTCATATTTTCATTTTATTTCTACGACAAACCTCAAAATACAAGATGCCTGAGCACAAATATTAAATTAGTAGCAGCATTCAATTTCACAATGAGGTCTTATGCGCAATGTTTGTCTACAAAATACAAAGCTGGTAGCCTATTCAGAATAGCTGTAAACGCTTACCGTGAACAGCGTCAGCATTCATCAGTCGAAGAGCCATCAGTCGATTTCCAGCTTTAACACTACGGAGAATAGGGCTCCGTAACTTTTATCAGTTGATGAGCCACTGAGCCTTCTACCATTGGCGGTTCACTGCATTACCGACTAGTTTAGAACACAAATAATGATATTCAAATGTCAAGTCTCGTGCAGGGTTGCGGCACAGGCAAACTGTGTACATTTCATGGTATGTTGGTTGTTGTTCGGTTGGGTTTGAAGTTGCTCCTCTTCTGAGTTCTGTATAGTACATCTCATAGCAATATCATAGACCACCTACCTCAATATTTTAAGCTGTAGAGCTAGACATGGCACTTGTTTTTATTTTGAAGGTGCATACGGATACCTAACTGAAGTGGCTAACGATACTCACATTTATTTGCCAACCAACCCAGTATTGTTAGCACTTAGCATATTTGTTACTAAATTAAATTAAATTTTGAATATCAAGATATGTTCCTCTTCTGCATGTTTTTCATTTTCTTTGGTACGTCATACTCAAAATATGCTTATTTAAGCAATCCTGATTTATATTTCAGGCATTTTGTAACTAAAATTAATATTAGACTTATAATGCCTTTGTGTTTCAGTTCTCAGCTTAGGACATCATCAATCATGTGTATCTCAGATGACGCAGACAATGACCAGCCTGCGGAAGATCTATGCTAGTGGGCGAGATGATGAAATTTCTTCTGTTGGTGAGTTAGTATTATATTTTTTGTCAAACAACATTCATTGCCTTACAAGCATATGCCTTACATTTCTGTCACCAACCAGCTTAAACAAAAGTAGAAGAAATTATATTCCTACATTCTTTTGCTGTGTTCGACACCAGCCAATGTCCCAAAATCAGGATACGTCAGTGAGCTATAAGTAAAACTAAAATAGTTACTGATGATGTTTAAGCCAAGGTGTTCCTGAAAAAGGACGTTGTTCACTGCTCTTTCAAGCCTTTTCTGTTACGAGTGTTAGGAGCCACTTTTCATGGCCGAAAATTTGGTCAGAGCCACCAAAACCATTTTTACCAGCCCTGCCTCTAGCTACATCATTTTCCTATTAAATTTTGAAAATCACAAGTGAATATCTTGCACTGTTTAGCAGAGTGAGATAATTAAGTAGAAGACTGTTTTTTGCGTAAAAGATATCGCTTGGCGCCGGGCTGAGAAGCAATCCGCAGCATTATATTTACCTAGCTGTTTAGTAGCTTTGTCGAGCTCGGAAATGCTTCATTTTCACAGGACATTTAGCCAAGACGATTGGCTATAAGATTTTGGATACCGCATGTTTATATCATAAGCCGTTTCGGCGTGCGCTTTGTGTTTCATCTCGCACTTTCCCTCACACGCACGTCGACAGGACGTAAAACACGATAAAACACAAAGGGTTTGCAGTTGTCTTATCAGTCACTGGTTACCATGTATAGTTAACAGCACATCTTGCTACATCAATTTGCTATGATATTTGGAAAACCACACGTCAATATCTTGCTCTGCTTAGCAGAGAGAGATAATTAAGTAGAACACTGTTTTGGCGTAAAACATATCGCTCGGCGCCTGGTGGTCCGACTGAGCGGCGATCCCGAGCCTCATAATAATTCGGTTGTTTAGTACCTTTGTTAAACTTGACAATGTTTCATGTTCACAGGGGATTTAGACAAGTCAATTGGCTATCAGATTTTAGATACAGCATCTTTATATAACAAACCGTTTCGACGTGCGCTGCCAGTGAGTTTTATCTTGCACTCTTCCTCACACGCACGTTTACAGGACCTAAACACGATAAAAACAAACGGTTTGCAGTGGTCTTATCAGTCACTGATTGCAATGTAAAGAAAATCACATCTAGCTACATCAAGTTGCTATGATATTTTGAAAAACACGCGTAAATAAAACACGCGGAACAGTTTTGAATCGCTTCGATTCCTTTTTTTTTGCTCGGCCAGCCTAGCGCCAGTCTCGAGCGGTGGGACAGTTAACCCGGCAATTTTGGCCGGGATGCAAAACTTACGTTAAACCGGCTTATGTTAACCCGGGAGCAAAACAACGTGGGAGCCTATCTTAGGTGTGGCAAAGCTAACGGAGTAGTACCTACTTGTTGCCGAAGTGCCGAAAGAAGGTGCTGGAACCGAAAACACAACATCACATTTATTGCTGTTCTAAAGAAGAATCCGAACGGCAAGGATGAGTCGCCACCGCTCAGTAGGGAACACTCTAAACAGCTACGAGTGGAGACTGCATTGTAACACAAGAAGGCAGCACGAGAACGCAGCGCAGACTGAGGCAGTAGCACCTCGGTAACTGCATTCGCGAATAGGCCGCTAACACCGCGGTAACTTAGATTTGTTACCATTCACACTACATACAGTTACACGATACATACACTCTAGAATAACACGATACACCCTAGCACCGATCTACGCCGCGCACGAGGTACGGTGCCAGGTCTGGATCATCCAGAGGGTCGCGGCTCCGCGGAAGGTCTTGTGCAGCAAAATACGCCCTCATTTCCTCGTATATTTGTCTGTATCTCGCCAGGCGAGCTGAGATGGGGCTGTTGGCGGACTTTGGAGGCGACGGACACGTGTCTCCGGCAGTCTCCGCCTTCTCGCTGCACAAACACAACATTGGTTCATGTATATATTAACATTCATACACACAGTCATACTTGTGCAAGGTGTCAGTGTTCGGTTGTTTTCGAGCACGGAAATGCTTAATTTTTACAGAACGTTGAGCCAAGACGATTGGCTATATGATTTTGGAAACAACATGTTTATATCGTAAACCGTTTCGACGTGCTTCCTTTCCAGACCAGACCGCCATCCAGCCTGATCCGCCTCCGCCACGCCGCATGGCAAAGATACAAGACGGTCAGGCAGCAGCTTGGGAGGTGTGCAGCTGGTGCTCGTGTTGCGTACGCTGAATTCTCATCTGTCAACCGTCAGTACCGTTCTTTTGCTGTGCGTAGTCAAGCGGAATATGAACGTAAACTAGTAACCAGATCAAAGCAGAATCCCAAGCTGCTGCATTCCTACCTCAGGGGCAAAAAGGTAGGGTGCCCTTCTGTCGGTCCTTTGACGTGCTCGGGACAGCTTAGTGGTGACCCAGCAGTCATGGCTGAGTGCCTTGCAGAATCATTTTCGTAAGTCTTTAACCGTGTCGCTCCAGTCAACCCTGTCCCAGACCAACACCTCACCGAGCAGATTTGTGATGTGCATTTCACTACTGACAGTGTCAGATCTGCATTACAGGAACTTGATGGCAACTCTGCCATGGGCCCAGACTATATTCATCCATTTCTCCTCACGTCCTGTGCACCAGAGCTCGCGTACCCTGTCAGTGTCATTTTTCAGCGCTGCTTATATGAAGGTGTAGTTCCGTACCTGTGGAAGGTGTCTACTGTTATTCCTTTGTTTAAAAAAAGCAGTAGAAATGACCCCCTTTATTACAGACCTGTTAGTTTCACTTCTGTATGCTGCAAAACCATGGAGCGCCTCATCACTGGATGCCTAACCAGTTTCTTGGAGAGCGAGTCTCTGCTTAACCCCAACCAGTTTGGTTTCACAGCTGGTCGATCTACCATGGACCAGTTGTTGCTAGTGTATAGTGAGGTGTCAAAATGTGTGGACGATGGACGTGTTGTCGATGTCATCCTATTCGATTACAGTAAAGCGTTTGACATGGTGTGCCATGATATTCTTCTTGCTAAACTGCATTGCATTGGCGTCCGAGGTCGTATTCTCGAATGGATCTCGTCATTCTTGTCTGACCGTAAAATGAGAGTGTCTGTCATTGGGTCAATGAGCCGTGAAAGAGATGTCACTAGTGGTGTTCCTCAGGGATCCGTGCTGGGACCGCTGCTTTTCCTTATTTATATCAACTCCATTGCTACTAATTTAAGATGCAACTACAAGATATTTGCTGATGACTTAACCCTCGCCGGCCGAGGGGGGGGGGCGGGTGCCGCCCCCCCCCATAGGGTTTTTTCGCGATAGCTCCGAACACGCTGGCGATAGAGAGCTGAAACTTGGCATACCTGACCTTTGATCCAAGCCGCATCTTTTGACACCAACCGCATTTTTGGGTCAGGTCAGGTCACTGACCTATGACGTCATAAGTGAACCTCTGCACGGTCTTCAGATGTCGCAACGAATTTTAAACGAATTTTATACATTGTCCTGAGCAATAAAAAGATCGTGTTTAACTAAAAGTGAAATAATTGATATGAATTGCAACACATTAAATGTGAATAGTTGAGAGAACAATTAAAATGAAACATACGTTTCCGGAGCGGAGTGCACGAAGAGGCGGAATTCTCCGTGGCGGTGCAGGTCGCGGGCGGTGGCGAAAAACTCCGCCTCTTCTGGCGATCCCGACTTTTTGAGATATCTCGCATGGGCCCGTATCCTGTCTGCTGTGGAGTAAAATCCCCCACAGCAGCAAGGCACTGACTCAAGCGGAGCTGGCTCTGAAATGTGAAAATTTTCGGATCAAAGTTCCCCAAATAACTCTAATGAACAGTCATCAACCTGTTTCCTTCAATGATCAGTATCAGCAGTAATAACTGAGAACAATCCAAAACGCGTGCTGTGCTTCTTGACTGCTCGTCGTGTTTGTATCGTGGTGATAGAAAACAGAATGTGCAACATTGCAAGACAAAGCGAGCAGTGTTAACGTTCCTCCTACATGCTAAACAGAACTGGACAGGCATAAAGACACCTGATGCCAAAATAGAATTGTTTATTTCGATACAAATAGATGTCTTAGTGAAATCCAATGGCAGAACTGCCTTACTAGCTAGGGTAATCAAATACTTAGCTGTGGTAATCAAATACCAGTGATACGGTATCACTGGTACCGTTACTAGTAAATACGGTTAAGGAAACCCCAGTTCCGTACGCTGACTTACCAAATCCGTCGGGTACCGGCGCCACCGGCAAGTCCGCTCCTTCTGCGGGTTCCTGCTCCGGCTCCGACTCTGCAACGGGTTGTGGCTGCGCCCGCGGTTGCGGCCGCCGTCGGGGAAGCCGTTGCTGCTGCAGCTGCGGCTGGCGCTCCGGCTCCGGCTCCGGCTCCGACTCTGGCTCCGGCTCCGGCTCTGGCTCCGGCTCCGGCTCTGGCTCCGGCTCCGGCTCCGGCTCTGGCTCCGGCTCCGGCTCCAGCTCTAACTCCGGCTCCGGCTCTGAATCTAGTTCCGGCTCCGGCCCCGGCTCCGGATCCGGCTCTGGTTCCGGCTCCGGCTCCGTCTCCGGCTCCGACTCTGGCAACGGCTTCGGCTCCGGCTCCGGCTCGGGCACGGGCTCCGGTTCCGGCTCGGGCTCCGGCTCCGGCTGGGGCTCCGGCTGCGGCTCCGGCTCGGGCTCGGTCACGGGCTCCGGTTCCGGCTCCGGCTCGGGCTCCGGCTCCGGCTCCGGCTCGGTCTCCGGCTCCGGCTCGGGCTCCGGCTCCGGCTCCGGGTGCAGCTCCGGCTGCGGCTCCGGCTGCGCCCGCGGCTGTGGCTGCGGCTTCCGGTCCGGCTCCTGCTGCCGCTGCTGTCCGGCTGCCGCTGCTGTCCGGCTGCCGCTGCTGCCGCTGCCGCTGCCGCTGCCGCTGCCGCTGCCGCTGCCGCTGACGCTGCCGCTGACGCTGCCGCTGCCGCTGCCGCTGCCGCTGCCGCTGCCGCTGCCGCTGCCGCTGCCGCTGCCGCTGCCGCTGCTGCTGCCGCTGCCGCTGCCGCTGCCGCTGCCGCTGCCGGCGGCCGCTGCCGCTGCTGCTGCTGCCGCTGCTGTCCGGCTGTCCGGCTTCCGGTCCGGCTCCTGCTGCCGCTGCTGCCGCCGCCGCCCCTCCCGGTCCCCGGTCGGCAGCTGGAGCTGTCGTCTAGCCGCCAGCTGCACCCGCCTATGCTTATTTCTGGCTAAAGCCAGATAGGCGGCCGCTGCCCTCCTCGATGGGCTGAGGCTGGGGCTATGCGCGGGACCGGGGACCGTCGACCGGCGCGCTGGTGGTGCTGCACGCGGTCGCTTTTGGTGGGGCTGCCTTGTTGGGGCCTCCCCGTAGGCGGCGGCTGGCATAGGCGACGGCGACATGGGCCGCTTGCGGGTTTTCTTCGGGGGACTTAGGGCGGGTCCAGCCACCCTGGGGTCGGCGAGGCCCTGCTCAGCCCGCTTAGCTGAGCGGTATTTCCTCAGCCAGGCCTCGCCGGCCCGCGGATGGGACTGTCCGCCCCTGCCCTCCATCCCTGTCCAATTAAAACGCTTCATTAGACATATGATGGTACCTAGGCATTTAAAGCGACGATGCGGGGTAGGGGATTCGTACCTATGCTATCTGCCGTCAGTAGACAGTTGTGAGCAGGAATAAAGTACGGAACAGAAAAAAGTAGCACAGCTTTCAGTCGTATTCAGAAAGGATTACGCATAGTTTTTATGTTCACGGTCCAGTCTGCCCCATGTCATAAGGAATTGAGTGCCTTTAAATGCGGTAAATGCCTTTAACCGGTAATAAGACGTTAAGCATGGACACTTACAAATATCCTTTACATTCTAGCATATACGGTCACTGAATGTGCAGGTCAAGCATATCCTAATTGAATAACTTATTTAGCGAACTTCAACAGATAGCAGGCAGCAGCAGTCTATAAATCTGATCACGTAGCCCAGGCTACACAAAGCGTTATCATTGGACACACATACCCAACAACCCGCACCGACAAACAGAACACCTTACCTTTCTGCCGCGGAAGTTCTTCGGGCACTGTGAAAACTTTACAGCCTCAAACATTATAAATTAATGATGGTAAATGGGTATTAGCCAATCAGTTAGCCAGGGCGAGGCAGATGCTCCGCCCCTCCCCTTTACTACACGGTGAGTCGCGACAGGTGTCTGTCCCCAGGCGCTTTACAGTGGAGGTAGACAGATGCTGCGCAGAATGCTACATTGTGATTCAAAACGCTGTCACTAAGTTGCTTTTACTGTTTTAGCAATGCATCTTGCGTCTATAACGATCTTTTTAATATATTTCAAATGGAAATATGGCATAGAACTTGTCAGTTATCTTGCACGCAGTACTCAGCTGTTTCCGACAGTTTAACCCTCGCCCGCACATGCCATTTTCCCATCCTAGAACGCACATGGGGGGGGGGGGTTGCCATCCCCCCACCCCCAGCGCAATCTCGTTCCTGTTGGAGATAGAGCTTAGCGGTAAAGACCAAAAAGATTCTTTGGGAAGAGACAAATCCAATGATACCAAGTTTTAACTTCTCAGGTCAGTCATTGACCTTCCAGGTCAGGTCAAACTAAAAGATGTTGCTGTTTTGGGTCACCGTTGGATATCAAGTGCGCTGCTTATCATTTACCGATCACGATGCCGTTTTCTGGTGCCAAGCCAGCTAGAACCTCTTTGTCACACTATACGACCAGGTTTTTGCTGCTGAGGTCATTTCAGGTCAAGTTAGGTCAAGGTCAATTATATGTGTTTGTATGTCTGTGTGTGTCTGTGAGTATACTGATGTGTGCACCGATTGTTTATGTGTCCATATTACATGAAATAATGATCTGAGAAGCTTTTACCAAAAATGCAGTCGAAAAATTCCATAAAAAGTAAATTCCGCTTGCCTAAAACGTAATTATCTTAGATGACCTAGGTTGACCTTGACCCTGGCCTTGACATCTGTACATCGTCGAACAACATGCTCCATGATAGGTGGGAGGTAAGACTGGCAAAAAAGGCCGAAATCAAGGTGTCAAAAGCTCACAAGGCCCATAGCCAACGCAAGATGTAGAGAATTGGCCATTTGGGTCATGACGTGACCTGAAAAACAAGGTCATATCTCCGAAACCAAAAATCACAGAAACTTGAAATTTTCAGTGGACATCAAGAAAGAATAGAGGAGCAGCTATACGAAAAATCAGCCCTCTAACTCTAAAGATGTTGAGTGCAGGGCAGAAAGACTACCTGGGGGGTTGCAACCCCCCCATGTGCGGGCGAGGTTTTATGTCTGTTACTTCACCAGCTGTATAAGTAAAGTCATAGATGCTACCCATACAGATAACGAAGTGACAAGCAAGTCCCTCTGACATGGCGGACCAGACGGTAATCCTGGGAGCCGCCGCGCTGTCTGAATTCCAATGACGCCGACCGGCGGCTGGTGTGACCGGTCTGGCGCAGCGGGGTGCCGACCCATCGGCCGGGCGTGGACCGACGCCGTCAACACCTGGATGACGGAGCGCCGTCATGGTCAGCCCCAACCGTGGGGTCGGCCGCAGAACTGATATCACCCCCGGTAGTGTGTCATTGTGTACGCCCGGCTCGCCGCCAGGTAACCCCGTCCCGACCACCCACGGTCCAGCGTGAGAGGAGGGAGAGGATGGTCAGGGCGGTGACTTAACCCTCGCACGACCAGGCCATTTCTCATAACACGAACGACCAGGGGGGGGGGGGTTGTTACGACCCCCCCCTGGCGTTTCGAAACGGAAGGTCGTAGAGCTTAGCGGAAAAAACCAACGGATTGCTCTCAACGAGATCTCGCGATTGGTGGTATATTTTTTGGTCCTAGGTCAACATTTGACCTACTTTTGACCGGTCAAAGGTCAAATTTTCGGAAAAATAGACTTTTTTAACTTTCGGCGGCGATTGCGGCAAAACGGTGGGAGATATCGACTTGAAACCTTCACTATCCTGTTCCTTGATCAATTCTCTATCGTTTGGTATGTATTTCGTTTCCCTAGCTCTAAAAATGGCGCGTTGGGAGCGCCGGAAGTCGGCAAGGTCACAGTCGGCGGCAGAAATTCGAAAAATCAAAATTTAAATTTTTGAAATCTGATTGTATTTTTGGATTTGGGAGGTCCATTTGCTCCCTATAGAAGCTAATATTGCTGCATATTCCCATTGAGGTGACAAGAATTAGCAAAATAGTGGTTCGGGCGCTTTTCAAAAATAGTACCGGACGCTGTTCCTCTTGTGACGTCATAGCTCCGTGACCTGACCTGACCCGGTCAAATTTCTTATACCATATGATAGCCAATACTTGCCCCAACATGCATGGGAAGTTTCATCACGATCCATCAACCGATGTCCGTACAACCGGCAGGAAACCTCGGGCGTTGGCACTCAGTTTGTGAAAATCCGGCCGGAGGCTGTACCTCTTATGACGTCATAACTCCGTGACCTGACATGACCCGATCAATTTTTTTTCGGCAAAAGATGCGCAAAGGTTGCCCCAGAGGGTATTGAAAATTTCAGCCCGCTACGACAAGCCGTTTAGCGTGCACTTCGAAAAAACCTCAGGGGGGGTTGATACAACCCCCCCTAGGCGTTCTAGGGTTAACCCTCGCCCGCACATGCCATTTTCCCATCCTAGAACGCACATGGGGGGGGTGGTTGCCACCCCCCCCGCGCCATTTCGTTCCTGTTGGAGATAGAGCTTAGCGGTAAAGACCAAAAAGATTCTTTGGGAAGAGACGAATCCAATGATACCCAGTTTTACCTTCTCAGGTCAGTCATTGACCTTCCAGGTCAGGTCAAACTAAAAAATGTTGCTGTTTTGGGTCACCGTTGGATATCAAGTGCGCTGCTTATCAAATACCGATGACGATGCTGTTTTCTGGTGCCAAGCCAACTAGAACCTCTTTGTCACACTACCCGACCAGAATTTTGCTGCTGAGGTCATTTCAGGTCAAGTTAGGTCAAGGTCAATTATATGTGTTTGTATGTCTGTGTGTGTCTGTGTGTATACTGATGTGTGCACCGATTGTTTTTGGGTCCATATTACATGAAATCATGATCTGAGAAGCTTTTACCAAAAATGCAGTCAAAAAAATTCACAAAAAGTCAATTCAGCTTGCCTAAAACTCAATTATCTTAGATGACCTAGGTTGACCTTGACCCTGACCTTGACCCCTGTACATCGTCGAACAACATGTTCCATGATAGGTGGGAGGTAAGACTGGCAAAAAAGGCCGAAATCAGGGTGTCAAAAGCTCACAAGGCCCATGGCAAACGCAAGATGTTGAGAATTGGCCATTTGGGTCATGACATGACCTTAAAAACAAGGTCATATCTCCGAAACCAAAAATCACAGAAACTTGAAATTTTCAGTGGACATCAAGAAAGGATAGAGGAGCAGCTATACGAAAAATCAGCCTTCTAGCTCTAAAAATGTTGAGTGCAGAGCAGAAAGACTACCTGGGGGGGGTGGCAACCACCCCCCCCATGTGCGGGCGAGGGTTAAGGCCCCATCGTTCCCTGGCGGCAGACATCTGTCAATTTTTCACCACCCACGGTCCATCGTGAGAGGAGGGAGAGGATGGTCAGGGCGGCGACTTCAAGCCCCATCGTTACCTGGCGGCAGACATCTGTCAATTTTTCACCACCCACGGTCCATCGTGAGAGGAGGGAGAGAATGGTCAGGGCCGCGACTTCAGGCCCCATCGTTACCTGGCGGCAGACATCTATCAATCAATTTCTCATCAGGAATGGAATGTGATTGCGTCCCACGGATTTGCCGTACTTGTATATATGAGGAAAACCCAGCATCGCCCTCCCGTCTGAGACTGGGTTTCCGGTGCAGGTTCGCACGGTACCGGAGCTAGGCTGTTCGCACGGTAGGCTGTCAGCTTGATTTAAAATTCAGTATTTAATGGACAGGTTTTGCGCAAATGTTTCATTGCTTCAAATGCATTCACTCATGCAAAATTATTGTTCAGCATTTTATACCACTGAATTTGTCGTATATATTCTAAATAAAGATATTGCACAATGCTTATCAGCTCCCTTGGACAAACATACAGGGTGGGGGGCATCGGATATAAATGTCAAATGGATTTCAACAACCGGCGGCGTGGCACAAGCCAGTCAGCTGAGCCGCCCCCAAATTGTCACACGAACCAATTGGCCGGCTGCATGGACATGGGAGCGGATCAGCCGTTCAATGTGGCGATACCGGCTAAGGTCGGAGGTCAAAACCTGTGCTTTCAGCCAAAGTACACAGTAAAAAGCCCTTTCTTTAATTACGTTACGTTATATCACTAGGAGTGGTATTGTATGTGGATTTGCACGCAAGAGGTGTGCTCGGACTGACCAAATAAAACCGATCAGTCCAGCGACTCCTCTGCGGGTTATGGCAGCCGGTGTTAACCGGGTGCCGCCAGCCATGTCCCGCCCGTCTTAGGGGCTCAACTCTGGCGGCTTACACATATATGTATACACTTGGAAAAGGCGACGATCCTGCAGGTGGCCTGCACAAAATCCTGCAGGGGCCGGCACAGAATCTTGCAGGGGGCCTGCACAGAATACTTCATGGTGCCTGCATTATTCTTGCAGGGGCCTTGCTAAGACGCCGCAGAAAATCCTGAACGATACAAAGACAAATGTCTGGCATTTCCTTGTATTAACAAAATGTTCTGTGCACTAACAGACAGTACACTTCCAGGTTCTAGTTTCACGTTGCACATTTTAGGCCGCAGCCTGGCGTGCGTCGACCGAACGCTTCGCCTTGTTGAGATCATTAATTTTCGCGGCGATAGTGCGCCTCACTTCGCTCCTCGTGAGGCCCGTATTCGTTTCCAGAAAGTCTAGGGAAAGAACATATTTGTATAAGAATCGTTTTTTCATAGCTTTGGAATCAAGTTCTGTAGTGAGGTTCAATGCAATGCCATTAAATCACAAAAAAATGGTAAGTGTATGGGATTATTTACTTCGTTTACCAAAAGGATCACCTTCCACCGCGTCTTCGGACGGTCGGCGCTACGACTAAGAAATGGGAAAGCTAAGAATGAGATACCATCATCACTGAGACTGGCAAATAGTGCGGGGACAATACTTATTACTCACCGATAAGGTCGTGCAGCTTATCCTGGTCCAGTGCCGGTCTAACATCAAGACCTGTCTGCCGGTATTTGTTTCCGTTACTCGGACGGCCCGTCATCGAAGACGCCCGAAGCACCGGTGTGGTAAAAACCACTATCAGGAGCTCCCGAACCGCTTTTTTTGGGTTGCTCCACGTGATCTTGTTCATAGTGGCGGCGGGTACTTTAGTCGCTGGTCCAATAGACACCTGCGTAAAATGTAAGGTCACTCAGAAATAGCTGGCACTGGCTATAACCAGCTGGCAATTAGTCGTATCATTGTAAACAATGGTCGTTCAGAGTATATGTAATTTAGTGATGGTATGACACTCTGTAAACGAATAATATTTCCACCTTTTAAACAAACAACACAAAGTTCGTCTTAAACAGATAGAAATGCGTTACCATTTCGGGGCCATCGCGCCGCAAAGGTTGGTCCGGGCGGGTGGACGGGTCCGAGCTCGACGCCGCTGCGTCCTGAGCTGGCGTCACCACTGCGCTTCTGCACACATCAGAAGAATCCGCCTGCTGAAGGATAATCATTTACATATTAAGATGTCATGCAAAAATGCCACTGAATCTTGTTGGTCTTCCTTTGCATTCAGCTACACACCATACACGTGAGCAGACACCTTTATTTGAAGGCTGGCTTCTCGTAGTTCCTCAACGATTTACAAAGAATACTAAAGAAACTATAACATTTATCCGATACAGGTAACACAATGCTACCAAGTACCAACCTTAAATTTGTATGTAAAAAGTTTTTTTTTTTAGCCCCTCATCGCACAGGAATAATCACAAAAAATGGTACGGAACCTTCCCAGCTGATCTCATGGGGCACTCTTATAATGCTCCCAGCTGATCCCATGGGGCTATGAAATCTAAGGGCTAGTAGTTAGGGCTTTTATTTAGTAAAGACTTTGTAATTGCTCAATCCCTCCTCCGGCAAACTAACCCTGGTCGCCAAAAAGGTCCTGTTTTCCTCCAGCCAGATGACTGCGTCCTCCAGGCGCCGCACAACTTCATCGATTTCTGGAAGCATCGTCGAAAGCAGATATCAGATAGCTGTACATTTTTATTAAGGATGCTTTAGTGACCAAATCCTCAATCGAATCTGAATCAAATGACAAAATAGCGAAATTCCGGCATACTCCATCATTGCCAACCGATACCAGCAGGCGTCACATTTGCGATTGCATCGTAATTGCGAAGCCTGCTCAACAGGACAGCACATTAGATTTAAGCTGAGCATGCTTCATGAACTTACTGGTGCCACTGGCCATGACCTCCTGCACCCTGGTAAGCTGTTTTCGCAAACTATCCACATCGTGCTGCAGCCCCTCGATCGTCTCCTCCTTTTCTTGGCATCCAGCACACTCCTGTAAAAATGTAGTGCTTTGCTCACAAACATTAACCCGGCAGGCGGTGGGCCTCCCAGCCACCTTCCGCGCGGTGGGGGGATTTTTTGCCCCCCCCCCCCCGTATCTCCGAAAATACTGGACGGATCCAAAAAATTCAATCGGCGTTCGATAGCCCTGTCAAATTTGTCGAAGGAAACCAAATGTCATTGACCTCGGGGTCACCGATGACGTCACAGGTCAGGTCAAAGATAAAATGTTTCACCGTTCACGGGGCTTCTAGGGAAAGCGCTATAACACCGAGTAAAACGCATTTTGTCGAGAATCAGCGATAAGGCGTCAGTTGTCTAGTACAATGTTGCTATTAAAGTACACTGGTCATACCATGTCAGGTCACAGGTCAGGTCACCAAAGGTCACCAAGGTCACCACATGAACCCAACTGGTTGTGCGATGCATGTTTTATGGCCAGTTTTTCATTTCCAACTCAATGGTGTTGGTTATAAGACCATCAGGTACGGTTTAGGTCACTTTCTGGTGGAGGTCAGGTCAAGGTCAGGTCAAAAAAGGTCAAATTTCAAAGTTGACCTTTGAATTTTGAGTTGACCGCCGCTCCACCAAAGGAGTGGAGCGGCGCGGACACACATGCAGCGGATTGAACATGTGCAGGAGAAGTTTCTGGTTTGGCTCTGTGCCCGCTCCCATGTACGCGGAGTGTCGTTTGTTTACCGTGACCTCACTGAACACTTTAAGGTGAACACCCTAGCTGCCCGACACGAGCAGCACGACATTATGTTTCTCCGAAACATTCATCGAGGCAAAATATGTTCGTCATTTCTTCTGGAAAAGTTTCCCATACACGTGCCGCCCCGGACACTGCGTACACAGTCACTGTTCGCTGTCTCGTTTGCAAGGGTAAACACTGTTCGCTCATGTTCATTCAACCACATACCGGATGTGTGCAACGCATTCTTGGAGGCGAACAGGGATGTGGACGTCTGGGAGATTAGCATGGCAGAGTTCAGGTCAAGAGTGAAACGGTATGTGAGTGAGAGACACAGATAGGTAGGTGTAACTGTTCGGTTGTTACTGGAAACAAATGTTTCTAGTCTGCTTTGTTTTTACTGTGCTCGTTTTTACTGTGCTTGTTTAGTGTGTATCAATGTTTTCTTTGTTGACTTCATCTGTCATTTGGGTAACGCCCGTTGGTGATAAAAGAATAAATGAAATGAAATGAAAATGAAAGTTGATATTTTTGCATAAAATGGGTATCGATTCGATGCAGCTCGTCACGTGGAGTCTAATGGTGCTCTTTTTTGCGCTACGAGGTCTAGAATTGCTAAAAATTGAGTTTGAATATTTGACGTCGTCAATTTTGAAGTTTTTTCGCTATAACTTGGCCAAAAAAAGAGGTATTGATATCAAATCTAGTATGTAGATAGAAGGTGGTAGGGACTATCACATATATTCCGTTTTTTTTTTCGAAATTACAAAAAACTTTTTGGATTTTTTTGGCTATTATATTCAATTTTTATTTTTATTTTTGGAGGTAAAAATCCAAAAAATTCGAAAAACCGTAATGGCAGTTTTTTAGCCCACCTCTTGATTCCACACATTTTATGTCTGAAGCATTTTTCTGTATCTCTTAACCCGCGCACCGACGGGGGTCTGCGCCAACTTAGTACCGACGGGGGGGGGGGCGGATGACCGCCCCCCCTGAGATCTCGAGAACGAAGCAAGATAGCGACAAACGGTAAACGCCATCGGATACGCACGGTCAAGATCTACAATTTTTACTAAGGTCATTTTCAGGTCAGGTCAAAGATGACGTCACAGGGGTCGAAAAAGTCAAAATGGCGGCGCTAAATATGGAGAGAGTTTTTCTCGAATAACTTTCGAATTAGTCAAGATAAGAACAAACTAAGGGCATCATCGTGATCCTCTCGTCAATCCGCATCGAATGATATATATGTTGACCTCGAAAGGTCAAGGTCAAAGGTTGACCTCAGGTCACGTGACCTCGAGGTCATCATGTATATCATTCGATGCGTCTTGACGAGCTGAACACAATGAGACCATCCACGCGTCTGTATCTTGTTCCTGTACGGAGTTATTGGCCAAAAACCTTTGGTGACCTTTGATGACGTCACATGACCTCACAGCTGCCCAACAGCAAAACAGACCTCAAGGTAGTGAAGGTTGATCGTATATGAAGTCATGTATGGTATATGGGGCCATTCCGACCCGTTTTAGTGGTAAAAACAGGGAGTTGATTTTTCCCATTTTGACTTATAATGGGGAGGTCGCGAAATTGACCTGACCTTAGGTCACCGATATCAAAATTCCGAGATATACAAATTGTAGCTACTAATGACCTAATAACATCCTGCGACTTTCAAAGGCCTCCGACATCTACTGTAGCTCTGGCACGGTGACAAAGTTGCAAAAAAGTGACTTGAGGTTGGGTCATTCAAAGTGACCTGGTGACCTGACCTTGAAAGGTAGGAGGTTCAAACTTGCACACCATGTGTAAAATTGATAAGGGAATAGTCATACCAAATTTCGCGGCGCTACGCGCCGCGGTTTTCCCGCTATTCGCGAAAAACCTCAGGGGGGGCGGATATCCGCCCCCCCGTCGGTGCGCGGGTTAAGCTGTAGGCCTGACAGCTTTTCCCGCGAAACCTTTTTTTGGGTCGAAAATGGCAAAATGACGTCACTCTGACGTCATTAGTGGTCAACCTATCATAGCCTTTGAAAAAAAAAATTGGTCACCATGTGCGCTAGCTACTCCCGGGAGGGTACTGAAAGTTTGGTGACGATCGGCGCAGCGGTTCTCGAGATATATCGAAAAAACTAAAGGGGGGCAAAAAATGCCCCCCCCCCCACCGCCAGGAAGGTTAATAGGCAAAGAACTAGCGAGCAATTAGAATCAATTAGAGGAAAGTCCACCGAAAGCATAATAAGAGTGCTCGTTTACCAGCAGTTACTTTGTAGAAATTCAAATCAAGGTGCAGAAGCACTTCTAGCATAACATCTGGCCATGTTGCATGTATTTACAAGGTCAATTGGACGTAAGTGCACTGCAAACATTTCAATGTCTAGAACAGATATGCATCAACATGTTTGAATGTTGGACAAAGGACCTGGCGCATACATGCATACAGTAATTGAGATTTGTGCCAGTAAATCATCTAATATAAACATAAAAGAAACACACAGACATAACAAAAATTGACCGACGGTCAAAAGCATTAAGAATATAATATACATATATATGGTTATGTCAATCTCCAACCTAACGCATATTATCACAACTTTGATCTTACCTCCGCACTGTCCTCGACCTCGTCCAGGACGGCCAATGACTGTAGTCTCTTCTGGCGCTTCTGTTGCTGCCTTCTTGATGTCTGCAAATGACATAATTATGCTGCTCAATGCACCTTGATGAGCTGAACACATTGCGACTGTCCAAGCGCTGTATATCTTGTCTGTTATGGAGTTATTTGAGCAAAACACGTTTCGTAACTTTCGCTGATGTCACATGACCTTACAATAATTTAACAGCAAACCTTGTGATTTCTAGGAAGTCGAGGTTAGTTGCGATTGATTTCATTTTAGGTGGAATTAGCAATCAGATGTGCATTTGCGAAAAATGAGACTTAATATAGCTCCATTGACTATTCCCCATTCCCGTTCCCCATCGAGTTTGATGTGAAGGTTAGGAAATGGAACTGACCTAAGGTAACAAATTTAAGCAAGCCTAGTTCTCCTCATGACAAGAAAGGTTGTTACTGACCATTAAAATAGTAAAAGAAAATAATTGACAATGCAAGTTTTACTTACCCCTGATGTGGTTGCTTGATCATCATTATGCTGCCTTTTCCTCTTGATCGGGTCCTGTGGAGGTGAGGCCTCTCGCTGTCGCCCCTCATGGTCCAGTTGTTTCTTGGCTAGAACATTTTGCTTCCCTGCAAAAATAACCAAGTGGTATGAGCCGTGACATATCTTTCTGACCATTCCACCTTAACTTTCGCCGGCACAGGGGGGGTTGATGCAACCCCCCTAAGGTTTTTCGCGAATAACTCGCGTAAAAAGCGGCTGATCGCGACGAAACTATCAGTACCCTCGCATTGATCAATTTTACACCTACCCTGAAAATTTCGTGACCCTGATCCCAATGACCTTTGACCTGTGGCCTCTTTTCTGTGACCATATTTGGCCGAAATCGCGGTTCGGCGCATGTCGGCTCGCATTAGCCGCGCGTTTGCAAGCTTTTAGTGGTTTCAAACGTTCAAACATGTGATTTGATGTTGCTTCCATGCATTAGGGTGGGTGTCAAGGTCACCTGAAGGTCAGGTCAGGTCATTGACCTTTGGTGACCTCGGGTGACCTCGGTTCACTTTTTCGAGTTTTACATGTTTCTGGGCTAGTTTTTGGAGCTGAATTCGAATTTAGCAACCATTTGAACATTTACGAAGTAGTTTTGGTGCCTTCGTAACATGTTACGAAGCTGTCCGAGGCGGTTGACACGTTATACGAATACCCGTCACAACCCCTACCGGTTGACCTGACCTGACCTGACCCGACCTGACCCGACCTGGTCTAAATGCTTAAAGACATCATCTCTGATCAAAAATAACACGATATTCGTGATCAGCACCCCGGAAAACCACATAGCAGCCACACTTTACGACTTTCCAACAGGTCCCGATTTTCCCGGTTTTCGGGTCATTGACCTGACCTGGAAGGTCACCCGATGACCTAGGACCTTAACCCTCGCCCGCACATGCCATTTTCCTATCCTAGAACGCACATGGGGGGTGGTTGTCACACCCCCCGCGCCATTTCGTTCCTGTTGGAGATAGAGCTTAGCAGTAAATGTAGAATATCCAAGACAGTTAGGATAAATGATAACAATAACACGTCAAATGTATATTTAAACACACAAAGCTTTCGGTATGAAAATACCTTGATCACTGTGTTAACAGAAATGAGGAGAGAAATTGTCACCGGCAGCTTGTACAAAAATATAAAATAGCATTCGAAAAATAGATCACAATCACGAGATTATCTATCGGGGTCCTGCCACTAAGCTTACAGCGCATGTTGCTTAAGTTATAAATCCAGTCCTAGTATTGATGGTATCGCGTGCTGATATGTGAGCCGCTTCTAAGATTTTTCGTGTCGTTTTTCGTGCGCCCTTCTCTAATAATCGAGTTGCACCCCAGTTCGGTAAATGATGAGATTGTTCGGCATGTACGACGATTGCGTTCGATGTTCGATGAAACTTAAGGTCACTTTTATGTTCTTTAAGTCTCGTTTCGACCCCCCTCCCCGTTTCTCCCACGTAGCTTTTGTTACACCCACCACAAGGAATTTCGTATACTACACTTTTCGGAGAATCGGATTCGGATGTGTCGGACGTCTCTTTCGGTCTTCGTTTAATCATCTCGTGTATCTTCGTTCCCGTGTTCGTTGCTACTCGTACGCCTGTCTTCTCAAGTGATTTAGAAATAACCTCTGCGCTCTTGAAGTTTGGAATCGATATCCATTTTCGCTTTTCCTTCCTTGTTCTTTTTCCTTTTGTTTTGGGTTCTTCTTTATTCGTTCGGCCTTTTGCTTTTGTCGAATGAGATACCCCTTCGGGTATTTCAGTTTCGTGAAAGCGTTGTAAATATGTTTAATCTCTTCGTCCAACTTCAAACTTCAAGAGCGCAGATGTTATTTCTAAATCACTTGAGAAGACAGGCGTACGAGTAGCAACGAACACGGGAACGAAGATACACGAGATGATTAAACTAAGACCGAAAGAGACGTCCGACACATCCGAATCCGATTCTCCGAAAAGTGTAGTATACGAAATTCCTTGTGGTGGGTGTAACAAAAGCTACGTGGGAGAAACGGGGAGGGGGGTCGAAACGAGACTTAACCCGCGCGGGGCTGGGGTCTCCAGCCGAACGCGCGGGGCTGGGGGGGGGGTAAATTTTACCCCCCCTGTTATCTCCCGAACTAATGGTCCGATTTGGAAAATTCAAACGCCAATCGAAAGCTCTCATCACGAACTACTAAAAACATGTACTTAATTTAAAGTTTGAGGTCAAGGTCAAGGTCAGGTCAAGGGTACAAATTGCAAGTTTCTACAGTATCGGCCTTGCACCGTAGTTGCCGAAGGATGGAGTCATGGACTGAGACTGATCGCCCAAAACGTGTTCTTAGGCTACCAAGACAATATTAGTTGCATACAATATCATTCAGAGGTCAAGGTCAAGGTCAGGTCAGGTCAGGTCAGGTCACCAAAAAACAAAATATAGAAAAGGGCATGTGCGACACATGTTTTATGGGTCATTTTACTCATAGAATTCAATAGGCACACTCAATAAGTGATATGGACCACCTCTGGATGAATTTCAGGTCGAGGTCAGGTCAAGGTCAGGTCAAGTGAGGTCAAATTTTGAAGTTGGTTGTTAAGGCCTAAAAAGGTGTCTATCTGATGCAGTTTTTCACGGCGAATCGAATGGTGCTATTTTTGTTTCCGTACGAGGTCTAGAACTTCCAAAAAAGTCATTTTTCAAAAATTTTGTGTGTCGTGACGTCATACAATTTTGAATAACTCCCACATTTTTGAACCGATTCTTCTAAAATTTGGTATGTAGGTGCACATAGACCACTTCTCTGACATATATTCCGGTTTTTTCGATAGACTCAAAATTTTGGATTTTATAATGATTTTCCCAAAAAAATCAGTTTTTTGAAAAAATTTAGGCCAAAATCCAAAATTTTCAAAAAACCGAGATAGCCATTTGATAGACAAAGTAAAATTACGTATAAGCTTTTTTGTTACGTCTTGATTCCTTTAAAAATGAAGATGTTAGCGGCGTTTGAACTTTTGCCGTTTTTGAGGCGAAAATGGCGAACATGATGTCACTAAAACGTCAATTTCTCTAAAATTTTCCGACGGATTTCGCTCAAATTTTCAGAGAAGGTGTCAAATTGATGTAAGAAAAGGTACTGAAAGTTTGGCGGCGCTGCGCGCCGCCGTTTTTGAGATATCGCAAAAATTCGCGAGGGTGGGTAAAATTTACCCCCCCCCAGCCCCGCGCGGGTTAAAGAACATAAAAGTGACCTTAAGTTTCATCGAACATCGAACGCAATCGTCGTACATGCCGAACAATTTCATCATTTACCGAACTGGGGTGCAACTCGATTATTAGAGAAGGGCGCACGAAAAACGACACGAAAAATGTTAGAAGCGGCTCACATATCAATATACCATCGCGATACCATCAATACTAGGACTGGATTTATAACTTTAGCAACATGTGCTGTAAGCTTAGTGGCAGGACCCCGATAGATAATCTCGTGATTGTGATCTATTTTTCGAGTGCTATTTTATATTTTTGTACAAGCTGCCGGTGACAATTTCTCTCCTCATTTCTGTTAACACAGTGATCAAGGTATTTTCATACCGAAAGCTTTGTGTGTTTAAATATACATTTGACGTGTTATTGTTATCATTTATCCTTAGCAGTAAAGACCAAAAAGATTCTTTGGGAAGAGACGAATCCAATGATACCCAGTTTTACCTTCTCAGGTCAGTCATTGACCTTCCAGGTCAGGTCAAACTAAAAAATGTTGCTGTTTTGGGTCACCGTTGGATATCAAGTGCGCTGCTTATCAAATACCGATGACAATGCTGTTTTCTGGTGCCAAGCCAGCTAGAACCTCTTTGTCACACTACCCGACCGGAATTTTGCTGCTGAGGTCATTTCAGGTCAAGTTAGGTCAAGGTCAATTATATGTGTTTGTATGTCTATGTGTGTCTGTGTGTATACTGATGTGTGCACCGATTGTTTTTGGGTCCATATTACATGAAATCATGATCTGAGAAGCTTTTACCAAAAATGCAGTCAAAAAACTTCACAAAAAGTAAATTCAGCTTGCCTAAAACGCAATTATCTTAGATGACCTAGGTTGACCTTGAACCTGACCTTGACCCCTGTACATCGTCGAACAACATGTTCCATGATAGGTGGGAGGTAAGACTGGCAAAAAAGGCCGAAATCAGGGTGTCAAAAGCTCACAAGGCCCATGGCAAGCGCAAGATGTTGAGAATTGGCCATTTGGGTCATGACATGACCTGAAAAACAAGGTCATATCTCCGAAACCAAAAGTCACAGAAACTTAAAATTTTCAGTGGACATCAAGAAAGGATAGAGGAGCAGCTATACGAAAAATCAGCCTTCTAGCTCTAAAAATGTTGAGTGCAGAGCAGAAAGACTACCTGGGGGGGGTGGCAACCACCCCCCCATGTGCGGGCGAGGGTTAAAATTGGGTATCATTGGCTTCCTCTCGTGACGGGCAACACGCTCGTTTTTTTCCGCGAAGCTCTAGCTCGCAAGGACCTTAGCCCTCGCATGTGTGCGGCGTTTGCCAGTTTCTAATGTGTAGGGGGGGGGGGGGTCGGTTGGACCCCGCCTCTTGCCGTTTGGCCCCTGATCGAGCTAGAGCTTCGCGGAAAAAACGAGCGTGTTGCCCGTGACGAGAGGAAGCCGATGATACCAAATTTTAAGGTCCTAGGTCATTGGTTGACCTTCCAGGTCAGGTCAATGACCCGAAGTCGGGAAAATCGGGACCTGTTAGAAAGTCGTAAAGTGTGGCTGCTAAGGGGTTTTTCGGGGTGCTGATCACGAATATCGTGTTAGTTTTGATCACAGATGATGTCTTTAAGCATTTAGACCAGGTCGGGTCAGGTCAGGTCAGGTCAACCAGTAGGCGTCGTGACGGGTATTCGTAGTACGTGTCAACCGCCTCTGACAGCTTCGTAACATGTTACGAAGGCACCAAAACTTCTTCGTTAATGTTCAAATGGTTGCTAAATTCGAATTCAGCTCCAAAAACTAGCCTAGAAACATGTACAGCTCGAAAAAGTGAACCGAGGTCACCCGAGGTCACCAAAGGTCAATGACCTGACCTGACCTTCAGGTGACCTTGACACCCACCCTAATGTATGGAAGCAACATCAAATCACATGTTTGAACGTTTGAAACCACGAAAAGCTTGCAAACGCGCGGCTAATGCGAGCCGACATACGCAGAATCGCGATTCCGGCCAAACATGGTCTCGGAAAAGAGGTCACAGGTCAAAGGTCATTTGGGTCAGGGTCATGAAATTTTTAGGGTAGGTGTAAAATTGATCAATGTGAGGGTACGGAAAGTTTCGTCGCGATCGGCCGCTTTTTACGCGAGTTATTCGCGAAAAACCATGGGGGGGGGTCCATCCGACCCCCCCCCCCCCCCCTACACATGCGAGGGTTAAAATTGGGTATCATCGGCTTCCTCTCATCACGGGCAACACGTTCGTTTTTTCCGCGAAGCTCTAGCTCGATCAGGGGCCAAACGGCAAGGGGGGGTCCAACCGACCCCCCCTACACATTAGAAGCTGGCAAACGCCGTACACATGCGAGGGTTAAGTTGCAGCGAAACCGCCCCAGTAATTACCGAGTTATTGAAATTGGAACAAATTTGGCACCTCTCCTTTTTGCATTTTGCACGTGCAGTGAGGGTCACTCACATAGATCAAGAGTATCCGACGCAGGTACTTACCAATCTCCACTATGACTGCAGGATGAAATTCTCCAGCCCACTTCACCTCAACTCTGGAGCCAGCAGCCAGAGGACCCCTTCCTCTCACATGCTTCAGTCGGACTACATCCCATTTCACGGGTTCTTCCAGCCACTTTACGTACGCGTGGGTCGCCATCACGATAGTCGGATAAAGCGACTGAAATATAAGACAAACTGCAAACAGCCTTAAACAACTTATCAATGAGATGTAACCCACGCCGCGACTGGCCTCAGCATTCGGTACGGTCCGGTCCTGTCACGTAGGTACCCTGCCCAGTGCCCATAACCCTGGCCGTCCCCTGTCCAATCCCAGCGTCTGCCCACGCGTAATTGCGGTGCTCGGCCCCGGGTCTCGGAGCTTGCCGGCGCAGCGGCGGTTCCCGCGCCGAGCCGCGCCGTCTGGGACCGGCAGAGAGTGACCCCCCCCCCCCTCCCCCTCATCCATCAGCGGGACCGTTAGGGTTCACTGGCAGATGACACAGGCACCGGTGGCCGCCCGCCGCGGCCGGGAGGGTCAGAGGGAGGGGGGAGGGTACACCAGGGGAGGGGAGGGAGCGTTCCGACCGGGACCGGGCGCGCGGGGAGAGCCAGACAGGGAAGGTGATCGACTTGATGAATTTAAACACACTTACCCGCACATGGGTAGTATTTTGCCACTCTCACCACAGCAACTTGAACTTTTCATTGAACGCTAAGAAAGGATAGAGAAGCAGCTATATGAAAAATCAGGCCTCTAGCTCTAAAAAAAGCTGAGTGCAAGGCAGAAAAACTACCTGGGGGGGGGGGGGGGTGCAACCACACTCCAAGCACGGGCGAGAGTTAAGGTCTTCAGACTTCTGAGCGCCACAAAGATCGGTCAAACAGGTAGGGCACGACAGCCCGCTCTCCGGCTCTCCCCGCGCGTTCGGTCAGGGGACCATGTGACGCCGGGCCGGCCGCCGCCGCGCCCGAGCCGGCCGGCACCCTCCCCTGCTGTACCCTCCCCCTGTCCCCCCCCCCTCGACCCTCCCGGCGGCGGTGGACGGCCAGCGGTGCCTGTCGGGTGCCGCCCAGCCAGTGACCGCTACCGGTCCGGTGGATGGGGTGGGGGAGGGAAGACAGGGTGGGATGGGGAGTCTTCTACTTTGTTGTCACTTGGTACCAGACTTGTGCCGTGACCAAAAATCAAGATCCAGGATCCTCAAGGTCCCACGGCAAATTCAATTTCTAGAATCCAAGGTTTCCAAGGTCCCACGGCAAATTCAATTTTTAGAATCCAAGGTTTCCAAGGTCCCACGGCAAATTCAATTTCTAGAATCCAAGGTTTCCAAGGTCTTACGGCCAATTCAATTTCTAGAATCAAGGTTGCCAAGGTCCCACGGCAAATTCAATTTCTAGAATCCAAGGTTTCCAAGGTCCCACGGCAAATATATATTGCAGGATCCACAGTCCCCAAGGTCCCACGACAAGAATGCATTGCAGGATCCACAGTCCCTAGGGTCTCACGACAAGCGTGAATTTCAGGATCCACAGTCCCAAAGGTCCCATGATAAGTATACACTTCAGAGTTCAGGGTCCACAGTCCTCAAGGTCCCACGGCAAGAATACATCTCAGGATCCAAAGTATTCAGGGTCCCACAACAAGAACTTAAACTAACATTCTGATGAGCAGGCTTACTTCTAAATATTCTGCCAACAGATGCCCAGCAACATTGAAAGGGGCAGAACCTATGCAAACCTGTGGTGGTTTTATCATTTACCAACATACTACATAGGTAGGGGGAGCTTCAACACAAGTCAAAGTTAAAGATGAATCATGATATCAATCTCTCCTTCTTTAGCCGGACAAATTCATAAAAAATATAGGTAGGTAATAGGTACATTGCATTTTGTATTGTCATGTTCCTTTCAAATCAATCTTACCTGATCATTAGGAATGTAGGATAGCACCTTACAGTTATTGAAGACAGAAATCCAAGTATTCTTTCAGGCAAGATAAAAAAACCAGAAATAAAACCTACAGGCTTCATAAAAATGGAAAAATTGAATTGGATAGGTATATGCTTTCGATTTTCTGCACATTCAGTTACATAATACCTAGAGCTCTGTTCGCACCCCGTTTATTTATCAGCAGGCTGCGACTATGCTGCTAACTTCTTGGCTCCTCATTGGTCGAATTCAAGTGGTCTATTCGTTAGACCAATGAGAGGCCAAGCCGCGCCAGCAATAACCGACAGCACGCTGATATAAAAACAGCGACCGAGCGGGGCCCTGGATAAAAACTCAAATATGTTCTAAGTCTTGTTTGCGCGAGCGCTCAAAAAAAAAACTGATCGATTAAGCCAACAGAATTAGTGTATCAGCCAGCGCAAACCTTACTTACTGTTCATTCACATTAGCTTGTAGGCTCTGAACAAAATTCCATCTGACAATTTTTTCGTCAGACGGTTCTTCGTCGGCAGATTTTCGTCTGACCTTTTCGTCTTGCATTTATTCGTCTGTACGAATTGATTTGATGCATTTTTCGTCGGAGTATTTTACTGTCCGGCATTTTCTTTTCGTCTGGACGAGGCGGAAAATGTCCTTACGAAAAAAAGCGCGGACTTAAAAATGCACAGGCGAAAAATGCATAGACGAAAGTCTGCGAACGAAAATCTGCAGACGTAAAATTGTCCGACGAAAACCTGCTAAACGGAAAAGTTGAACTGTCATGGAATCATTGCTTATATTGGATGCTCATTGCGCAATGGTGATTTGATGACTTGCAAATCAAATAAGTTTGACACTTACTTGGTCAGTGGGTCAGGGTAGCTTCCAAGTAGCTTCAAGCCCGGCATATCACAACCCAGAAAACAAGGCCCAGAAAATATGTGAGGTGAGATTAGAAAAGAACTTTCCAAACCACCACTGTCCACTGTTTGACAGTTTCATAATCCATAATATTGATAATGTAAAAAAGCTACCAGGTCTCTTGTTCCAGTTCTGCCTCACAGCCATGACAATGATTTGGCTCATATATCAATATGTCTACACAGTCTGGTTCATTTTCTCTTCATGTATCTATCTTAGCCCCTTGCAGCTGGTCGCTCAGCGGCTCAACCATAGATATTTATTGAAGTGTTTACAGACAAAACCTAGTGCAGGGTCCTTAGTGGCCATGTGCATTCTTGAGGTCCCTCAAGAAAATGATGGTGTTGATCCAGACCCTTCTCCTAAGATCCCATGACAAATAATAAAACTGGGACTGAAGGTCTGCATTCTGCAGGGTCTTGCAGCATATCAAAATTTTGAGGTCCTGACCCCCCTTGATTTCCATGGTTTCAGGGTTTCCATGGTTTCACGGCATATGAAATGTTGAGGTCCTGGGTTTCTATAAGGTCTCATGTTGATGTCACATAAAATGTTGATGTCCTGGGATTCCAAGGTCTCGCGGCATATGCAAATGTTGAGGTCCTGGGATTCCAAGGTCTCGCGACATATGCAAATGTTGAGGTCCTGGGATTCCAAGGTCTCGCAGCATATGCAAATGTTAAGGTCCTGGGATTCCAAGGTCTCGCGACATATGCAAATGTTGAGGTCCTGGGATTCCAAGGTCTCGCGGCACATGGATGTTTTAAGGTCCTGGGTTTCCAAGGTCTCACGACAAAAATGACAATGCAAGGTCCAGGATCCATCAAGGTCCCAGACCTTGGACTCTGCGAACCCTGGATCTCGGACCTTTTTGGGACCTTGGCACAAGTCTGCTTGGTACAAATAAATAATGGTGGAGCAGCATATTTACTTACGAATTTCCTTTTTAATATTTCATTGCAAGGAGCTACAGGCAATTTCTATTTAACCCTGCACATCAGGGGCGGATCCAAGGGGGGGATCACATGGGTCATGCCCCCCCCCCCTTGAGGCCCGGGGGCCCAAAGACCTGCCAGGGGCACCACCGGCCTATCAGGGGTATCACAGTCCTGACAGGGACTGTGATACCCCTGATCACAGGGGTATCACAGTCCCTGTGATACCCCTGTGGCCGGTGATACTTCCTGTGGTGCCTCTGGCGGTCCTGAGGCCTAGGGGCACCACAGGACCGCCAGGGGCACCACCGGCCTAGAAGGGACACCACGGGCCTGGTGCCCCTGGGCCCTGACAGGACTGTAACGCCCCTGACAAGCCTGAAGTGTCCCCGGCAGGCACGTGGTGCCCCTGACAGGCCTGAGGCGCCCCTGGAAGGCCGGTGGTGCCCCTGGCAGGCCTGTGGTGTCCATGGCAGGCCTGTGGTGCCCTTGCTAGGCCTCTGGTGCCCCTGACAGGCTTGTAATGCCCCTGGAAGGACTGTGGTGCCCCTGGGCCCTGACAAGCCTGGGGTGCCTCTGACAGGCCCGTGGTGCCCTTGTTAGGCCTGTGGTGCCCCTGGCAGGCCTCTGGTGCCCTTGCTAGGCCGCTGGTGCCCCTGGCAGGCCTCTGGTGCCCTTGCTAGGCCGCTGGTACCCCAGCGCCCGGAGAGGACTGGTGCCCCTGAAAAGTCTGAAGTGCCCCTCGCCAGGCCCGTGGTGTCCCTGACAGGCCCAAGGTGCCTCTGCGAGGCCGGTGGTGTCCCTGGCAGACCTCTGGTGCCCCTGGCAGGTCTGTGGTGCCCCTGGCAGGTCTGTGGCGCCCCTGGCAGACCTGTGTTGACTGGTGCCCCTGCTAGGTCGCTGGTGCCCCTCACAGACCTGTGGTGCCCCTGGGCCTTGACAAGCCTGAGATGCCTGGCTATGACAGGCTCGTGGTGCCCCTGATAGACCAGTGGTGCCCTTGCTAGGCCTGCAGTGCCCCTGGCAGGCCTCTGGTGCCCCTGCTACCCCTGCGCCCGGAGAGGACTATGGTGCCCCTGAAAACCCTGAAGTGCCTCTCGACAGGCCCGTGGTGCCCCTGGACCCTGACAGGCCCAAGTTACCCCTTCGAGGTCGGTGGTGCTCCTGGCAGGCCTCTGGTGCCCCTGGCAGGTCTGTGGTGCTCCTGGCAGGCCTGTGTTGACTGGTGCCCCTGCTAGGCCGCTGGTGCCCCTCACAGGCCTGCGGTACCCCTGGAAGGACTGTGGTGCCCCTGCCCCTAGGGGTGCTCATGGGGCCAACAGGCCCGTTGTGCCCCTGACAGGCCTGTCGTGTATACTTGCTAGACCTGTGGTGCCCCTGCTTCCTGGCAGGCCTGTGGTGCCCCTGGCGGGCCTGTGGCGCCCCTACAAGGCCGTAGGTGCCCCTGACAGGTTTGTGGTGTCCCTGGAAGGACTTTGGTGCCCCTGACAAGCCTGAAGTGTCAAGGACAGACCCTTTAGACGCCAGGGTCAAGTTCGTCGGACTGACGATTTGCTTACCTGATAACGTTCCTGGTAAGTACTCACTACTCAGCGTCCACAACATATATACACATAGCACATTCATATATACTTGCTTACAATTGGTAAATGTGGTTGTGGCTTAGAGTTAAGATACTGACTAAAAATAAAAAATAAAAAGAAAAAAAAACTGAAAATGGGGGCACCACCAAAATAAAGTGGACGAAATCCGTTGAGTTTTTAATTTTGGGTATAGGTAGGGGCACCACTTCGATTCATGACCCTCCCCTTGGAGTTTTCCTGGATCCGCCCCTGCTGCACATCGACATAGTTTTTTAACGAGTTTAGACATAATTTTGTGAATATAGTGAAAATATCCTGGAGGATTGTCCTGTTAGACAATTCCTGCAGGATTGTGTAAGAAATTGTTACCAGGATCCTGCAGAATCCTGCAGGGGGCCTGCACAGAATCCTGCAGGGAACCTGCACAGAATCCTGCAGGGGGCCTGAACAGAATCCTGCAGGGGGCCTGTACAGATTCCTGCAGGGGGTCTGCACATAATCCTGCAGGGACCTGCACAGAATCATGCAGGGGCTTGCATTATTCTTGCAGGGGACTTGCTAAGATGCCGCATAAAATCCTGAACGATATATGGGGGGCGGGGTGGTAACCCCCCCCCCCATGTGTGGGTGACGGTGAAATATCATGCAGGTTTCCGATGTAGGCTACCAGTCAGTTTCATCATGCACTTTTTACTTAAGCGCACGCTGCCAAGCAGCAAAATAAGGGTGAAAAGAGGAGGCTCACTGTGGCCTTATACGTCACTGATTGCAATCGAGTTAACAGCACGTCTAGCTGCATCAATTTCCTACGCTATTTTGAAAACGATACCTAAGTATCTTGAATCGTTGAGAAGGAAGAGATGTTTAAGTTGAACATTGTTTCGACGCCAAAACCTAGCGCACGTTGTCAGGCGGGACGGCTAAGTCGCAATCCGCAGACTTTGTTAACTAGCGTTGTTGATCTCGGAACACTGGCCGGCCTTGGTGCCCCCGGGTGACCTGAGGGCCCATTCGGAAGCAGGTGGCCCCCTCCTGGGAGAAATCCTGGGTACGTGCCTGGTAAGCCGTTTCGACGTGCGCTGTCTTTGTGTTTCATCTCGCACTTTTCCTCACACGCACGTCGAGAGGACCTAAAACACGATTAAAAAAACAAAGGGTTTACAGTTGTCTTATCAGTCACTGATAACCATGTAGTTAACAGCACATCTTGCTACATCAATTTGCAATGATATTTTGAAAACCACAGGTCAATATCTTGCACTGCTAAGCCGAGAGAGATAATTAAGTAGAACACTGTTTTGGCGTAAAACATATCGCTCGGCGCCGGGCGGTCCGGCTGAGCGGCGATCACCAGACTCATAATAACTCGGTTGTTTAGTACCTTTGTTGAACTTGAAAATGTTTCATGTTGACAGGGGATTTAGACAAGACGATTGGCTATAAGATTTTGGATACCGCATTTTTATATCATAAGCCGTTTCGGCGTGCGCTTTGTGTTTCATTTCGCACTTTTCCTCACACGCACGTCGACAGGACCTAAAACACGATAAAAACAAAGGGTTTGCAGTTGTCTTATCAGTCAAGGATTGCAACATATTGAAACCTACGTCTAGCTACATCAATTTCCTAGTAAATTTTGAAAAACACAAGTGAATATCTTGCACTGTTTGGCAGAAAACGGTAACTTAGTAGAACACTGTTTTTGCTAAGAACATAGCGCCTCGATGGCGGGCGGTCTGTCTGAGCGGCGCTTCGCAACATAATATGTACCTGGTTGTTTAGTACCTTTTTCGAGCTCGGAAATGCTTAATTTTTACAGAACGTTTGGCCAAGACGATTGGCTATATGATTTTGGAAATAACATGTTTATATCGTAAACCGTTTCGACGTGCGCTGTCTTTGTGTTTCATCTCACACTTTTCCTCACACGCACGTCGACAGGACCTAAAACACGATAAAAAACAAAGGGTTTGCAGTTGTCTTATCAGTCACTGATTACCATGTAGTTAACAGCACATCTTGCTACATCAATTTGCTATGATATTTTGAAAACCACACGTCAATATCTTGCTCTGCTTAGCGGAGAGAGATAATTAAGTAGAACACTGTTTTAGCGTAAAACATATCGCTCGGCGCCGGGCGGTCCGGATGAGCGGCGATCCTTAGACTCATAATAACTCGGTTGTTTAGTACCTTTGTTGAACTTGAAAATGTTTCATGTTGACAGGGGATTTAGACAAGACGATTGGCTATAAGATTTTGGATACCGCATGTTTATATCATAAGCCGTTTCGGCGTGCGCTTTGTGTTTCATTTCGCACTTTTCCTAACACGCACGTCGACAAGACCTAAAACACGGTAAAAACAAAGGGTTTGCAGTTGTCTTATCAGTCAATGATTGCAACATATTGAAACCTACTTCTAGCTATATCAATTTCCTAGTAAATTTTGAAAAACGCAAGTGAATATCTTGCACTGTTTGGCAGAGAACGGTAACTTAGTAGAACACTGTTTTTGCTAAGAACATAGCGCCTCGGTGGCGGGCGGTCTGTCTGAGCGGCGCTTCGCAACATGATATGTACCTGGTTGTTTAGTACCTTTTTCGAGCTCGGAAATGCTTAATTTTTACAGAACGTTTAGCCAAGACGATTGGCTATATGATTTTGGAAATAACATGTTTATATCGTAAACCGTTTCGACGTGCGCTGTCTTTGTGTTTCATCTCACACTTTTCCTCACACGCACGTCGACAGGACCTAAAACACGATAAAAAAACAAATGGTTTGCAGTTGTCTTATCAGTCACTGATTACCATGTAGTTAACAGCACATCTTGCTACATCAATTTGCTATGATATTTTGAAAACCACACGTCAATATCTTGCTCAGCTTAGCGGAGAGAGATAATTAAGTAGAACACTGTTTTGGCGTAAAACATATCGCTCGGCGCCGGGCGTTTCGGCTGAGCGGCGATCCCCAGGATCATAATAACTCGGTTGTTTAGTACCTTGGTTAAACTTGAAAATGTTTCATGTTCACAGGGGATGTAGACAAGACGATTGGCTATAAGATTTTAGATACAGCATCTTTATATTACAAACCATTACGACGTGGGCTACCAGTTGGTTTTATCCTGCACTTTACATGACTCGCTCGTCGCCAGGAACTAAAAACATGCTGAAAACAAAGGAATCGTGGTGGTCTTATCAGTCACTGATTGCAACATAGTGAAACTTACGTCTAGCTACATCAATTTCCTATTTAATTTTGAAAAACGCAAGTGAATATCTTGCACTGTTTGGCAGAGAACAGTAACTTAGTAGAACACTGTTTTTGCTAAGAACATAGCGCCTCGGTGGCGGGCGGTCTCTCTGAGCGGCGCTTCGCAACATGATATGTACCTGGTTGTTTAGTACCTTTTTGGAGCTCGGAAATGCTTAATTGTTACAGAACGTTTAGCCAAGACGATTGGCTATATGATTTTGGAAATAACATGTTTATATCGTAAACCGTTTCGACGTGCGCTGTCTTTGTGTTTCATCTCGCACTTTTCCTCACACGCACGTCGACAGGACCTAAAACACGATAAAAAACAAAGGGTTTGCAGTTGTCTTATCAGTCACTGATTACCATGTAGTTAACAGCACATCTTGCTACATCAATTTGCTATGATATTTTGAAAACCACACGTCAATATCTTGCTTTGCTTAGCCGAGAGAGATAATTAAGTAGAACACTATTTTGACGTAAAACATATCGCTCGGCGCCGGGCGTTTCGGCTGAGCGGCGATCCCCAGGATCATAATAACTCGGTTGTTTAGTACCTTTGTTGAACTTGAAAATGTTTCATATTCACGGGGGATTTAGACAAGACGATTGGCTGTAAGATTTTCGATACAGCATCCTTATATTACAAACCATTACGACGTGGGTTACCAGTTGGTGTTATCCTGCTCTTTACATGACTTGCTCGTCGCCAGGAACTAAAAACATGCTGAAAACAAAGTAATCGTGGTGGTCTTATCAGCCACTGATTACAACGTAGTGAAACTTACCTCTAGCCAGGGCTGGTAAAAAGCGCCGATTCGCTGATAATATCGGAGCCAGAAAAATATCTGTACAAGCGATTTAGGGAGCCAGAAATAAGCGTTTCAACGCAAGTATGCATGTGCAGGATAACTGCTAAGTTTTGTTTCATATTTTCATTTTATTTCTACGACAAACCTCAAAATACAAGATGCCTGAGCACAAATATTAAATTAGTAGCAGCATTCAATTTCACAATGAGGTCTTATGCGCAATGTTTGTCTACAAAATACAAAGCTGGTAGCCTATTCAGAATAGCTGTAAACGCTTACCGTGAACAGCGTCAGCATTCATCAGTCGAAGAGCCATCAGTCGATTTCCAGCTTTAACACTACGGAGAATAGGGCTCCGTAACTTTTATCAGTTGATAAGGACCTAGTGTTGAGGGAACGGGGAGCCACTGAGCCTTCTACCATTGGCGGTTCACTGCATTACCGACTAGTTTAGAACACAAATAATGATATTCAAATGTCAAGTCTCGTGCAGGGTTGCGGCACAGGCAAACTGTGTACATTTCATGGTATGTTGGTTGTTGTTCGGTTGGGTTTGAAGTTGCTCCTCTTCTGAGTTCTGTATAGTACATCTCATAGCAATATCATAGACCACCTACCTCAATATTTTAAGCTGTAGAGCTAGACATGGCACTTGTTTTTATTTTGAAGGTGCATACGGATACCTAACTGAAGTGGCTAACGATACTCACATTTATTTGCCAACCAACCCAGTATTGTTAGCACTTAGCATATTTGTTACTAAATTAAATTAAATTTTGAATATCAAGATATGTTCCTCTTCTGCATGTTTTTCATTTTCTTTGGTACGTCATACTCAAAATATGCTTATTTAAGCAATCCTGATTTATATTTCAGGCATTTTGTAACTAAAATTAATATTAGACTTATAATGCCTTTGTGTTTCAGTTCTCAGCTTAGGACATCATCAATCATGTGTATCTCAGATGACGCAGACAATGACCAGCCTGCGGAAGATCTATGCTAGTGGGCGAGATGATGAAATTTCTTCTGTTGGTGAGTTAGTATTATATTTTTTGTCAAACAACATTCATTGCCTTACAAGCATGTGCCTTACATTTCTGTCACCAACCAGCTTAAACAAAAGTAGAAGAAATTATATTCCTACATTCTTTTGCTGTGTTCGACACCAGCCAATGTCCCAAAATCAGGATACGTCAGTGAGCTATAAGTAAAACTAAAATAGTTACTGATGATGTTTAAGCCAAGGTGTTCCTGAAAAAGGACGTTGTTCACTGCTCTTTCAAGCCTTTTCTGTTACGAGTGTTAGGAGCCACTTTTCATGGCCGAAAATTTGGTCAGAGCCACCAAAACCATTTTTACCAGCCCTGCCTCTAGCTACATCATTTTCCTATTAAATTTTGAAAACCACAAGTGAATATCTTGCACTGTTTAGCAGAGTGAGATAATTAAGTAGAAGACTGTTTTTGCGTAAAAGATATCGCTTGGCGCCGGGCTGAGAAGCAATCCGCAGCATTATATTTACCTAGCTGTTTAGTAGCTTTGTCGAGCTCGGAAATGCTTCATTTTCACAGGACATTTAGCCAAGACGATTGGCTATAAGATTTTGGATACCGCATGTTTATATCATAAGCCGTTTCGGCGTGCGCTTTGTGTTTCATCTCGCACTTTCCCTCACACGCACGTCGACAGGACGTAAAACACGATAAAACACAAAGGGTTTGCAGTTGTCTTATCAGTCACTGGTTACCATGTATAGTTAACAGCACATCTTGCTACATCAATTTGCTATGATATTTGGAAAACCACACGTCAATATCTTGCTCTGCTTAGCAGAGAGAGATAATTAAGTAGAACACTGTTTTGGCGTAAAACATATCGCTCGGCGCCTGGTGGTCCGACTGAGCGGCGATCCCGAGCCTCATAATAATTCGGTTGTTTAGTACCTTTGTTAAACTTGACAATGTTTCATGTTCACAGGGGATTTAGACAAGTCAATTGGCTATCAGATTTTAGATACAGCATCTTTATATAACAAACCGTTTCGACGTGCGCTGCCAGTGAGTTTTATCTTGCACTCTTCCTCACACGCACGTTTACAGGACCTAAACACGATAAAAACAAACGGTTTGCAGTGGTCTTATCAGTCACTGATTGCAATGTAAAGAAAATCACATCTAGCTACATCAAGTTGCTATGATATTTTGAAAAACACGCGTAAATAAAACACGCGGAACAGTTTTGAATCGCTTCGATTCCTTTTTTTTTTTGCTCGGCCAGCCTAGCGCCAGTCTCGAGCGGTGGGACAGTTAACCCGGCAATTTTGGCCGGGATGCAAAACTTACGTTAAACCGGCTTATGTTAACCCGGGAGCAAAACAACGTGGGAGCCTATCTTAGGTGTGGCAAAGCTAACGGAGTAGTACCTACTTGTTGCCGAAGTGCCGAAAGAAGGTGCTGGAACCGAAAACACAACATCACATTTATTGCTGTTCTAAAGAACAATCCGAACGGCAAGGATGAGTCGCCACCGCTCAGTAGGGAACACTCTAAACAGCTACGAGTGGAGACTGCATTGTAACACAAGAAGGCAGCACGAGAACGCAGCGCAGACTGAGGCAGTAGCACCTCGGTAACTGCATTCGCGAATAGGCCGCTAACACCGCGGTAACTTAGATTTGTTACCATTCACACTACATACAGTTACACGATACATACACTCTAGAATAACACGATACACCCTAGCACCGATCTACGCCGCGCACGAGGTACGGTGCCAGGTCTGGATCATCCAGAGGGTCGCGGCTCCGCGGAAGGTCTTGTGCAGCAAAATACGCCCTCATTTCCTCGTATATTTGTCTGTATCTCGCCAGGCGAGCTGAGATGGGGCTGTTGGCGGACTTTGGAGGCGACGGACACGTGTCTCCGGCAGTCTCCGCCTTCTCGCTGCACAAACACAACATTGGTTCATGTATATATTAACATTCATACACACAGTCATACTTGTGCAAGGTGTCAGTGTTCGGTTGTTTTCGAGCACGGAAATGCTTAATTTTTACAGAACGTTGAGCCAAGACGATTGGCTATATGATTTTGGAAACAACATGTTTATATCGTAAACCGTTTCGACGTGCTTCCTTTCCAGACCAGACCGCCATCCAGCCTGATCCGCCTCCGCCACGCCGCATGGCAAAGATACAAGACGGTCAGGCAGCAGCTTGGGAGGTGTGCAGCTGGTGCTCGTGTTGCGTACGCTGAATTCTCATCTGTCAACCGTCAGTACCGTTCTTTTGCTGTGCGTAGTCAAGCGGAATATGAACGTAAACTAGTAACCAGATCAAAGCAGAATCCCAAGCTGCTGCATTCCTACCTCAGGGGCAAAAAGGTAGGGCGCCCTTCTGTCGGTCCTTTGACGTGCTCGGGACAGCTTAGTGGTGACCCAGCAGTCATGGCTGAGTGCCTTGCAGAATCATTTTCGTAAGTCTTTAACCGTGTCGCTCCAGTCAACCCTGTCCCAGACCAACACCTCACCGAGCAGATTTGTGATGTGCATTTCACTACTGACAGTGTCAGATCTGCATTACAGGAACTTGATGGCAACTCTGCCATGGGCCCAGACTATATTCATCCATTTCTCCTCACGTCCTGTGCACCAGAGCTCGCGTACCCTGTCAGTGTCATTTTTCAGCGCTGCTTATATGAAGGTGTAGTTCCGTACCTGTGGAAGGTGTCTACTGTTATTCCTTTGTTTAAAAAAAGCAGTAGAAATGACCCCCTTTATTACAGACCTGTTAGTTTAACTTCTGTATGCTGCAAAACCATGGAGCGCCTCATCACTGGATGCCTAACCAGTTTCTTGGAGAGCGAGTCTCTGCTTAACCCCAACCAGTTTGGTTTCACAGCTGGTCGATCTACCATGGACCAGTTGTTGCTAGTGTATAGTGAGGTGTCAAAATGTGTGGACGATGGACGTGTTGTCGATGTCATCCTATTCGATTACAGTAAAGCGTTTGACATGGTGTGCCATGATATTCTTCTTGCTAAACTGCATTGCATTGGCGTCCGAGGTCGTATTCTCGAATGGATCTCGTCATTCTTGTCTGACCGTAAAATGAGAGTGTCTGTCATTGGGTCAATGAGCCGTGAAAGAGATGTCACTAGTGGTGTTCCTCAGGGATCCGTGCTGGGACCGCTGCTTTTCCTTATTTATATCAACTCCATTGCTACTAATTTAAGATGCAACTACAAGATATTTGCTGATGACTTAACCCTCGCCGGCCGAGGGGGGGGGGCGGGTGCCGCCCCCCCATAGGGTTTTTTCGCGATAGCTCCGAACACGCTGGCGATAGAGAGCTGAAACTTGGCATACCTGACCTTTGATCCAAGCCGCATCTTTTGACACCAACCGCATTTTTGGGTCAGGTCAGGTCACTGACCTATGACGTCATAAGTGAACCTCTGCACGGTCTTCAGATGTCGCAACTTCGCAACGCCCTCACTGCCAGAGGAGATGTCACAGGGAAATGAAACTTGCAGGATCTAGTATCCATTATGAGTCTCACAACTTGTATATCTCGGATTTTTCCTAAAGGTCATATGAGGTCAGGTCATTTTCGTGACCTCACCATTATAAGTCAATGGGGAAAAATTCAAACTGCTATTCTGGCGCCGGGAACGATCTCCAACTATCTCAAGCACACAGAATCGTGATTTTATGCACTCCTTGCAAGGTTAGATGCGTCACTTTTGCAATGTTGACCTTGCGTGACGTCATTTATGACGTCATCAAGGTCATATTAGTTTTTCGTCAATAACTCTTGATCAAATTGAGCTAGCGAGCCGAAAAAGCCACCAATGGACTCAGGAAGATCTGCCGAATCGAATGATAGGCGACATGATCCCTTTCGACCAACTTCGTGACCTGGGGGTGCTGACCTGACCTTGACCTGAGGTCAACACCCCAAGTTGACCTGACCCGGACAAAAAGTATATCATTCGACGCGCCTGAGCGAGACGAACACGATGCTGCCAAAATCGGCGCTCTGCGGCCGTTTTTTGCGAAGTTATTCACCAAAAACTGAACCGTACCTTGGGGCACTTGACCTGACCTCAGAGGTCACCGGTTGACCTAGGACCTTAAAATTGGGTACCAATCTCTGCGTCTCGTAACGGCGCACACGCTCGTTTTTTTCCGCGACGCGCTAGCTCCACCAGGGGCGAAACGGCGAGGGGGGGGGTCGTACCCGCCCCCCCCCCCTCGGCCGGCGCGTTTGTAGAAAACCAATAGGTCCGGCGAGGGTTAAAGTTATATGCATGTGTCCAACAACATGACCGGCTCCCTGCTGTCCCTGACATCCAATCAGATATCATGTCTGACATATATTTATATACACAAAATGTTTTGTGCAATCGCACACAGTATACTTCCAGGTTTTAGTTGCAGGTTGCACATTTTAGGCAGCAGCCTCGCCAGCTTCGACCGAACGCCTCGGCTCGTTGAGATCATTTAATTTCGCCGCGATAGTGCGCCTCACTTCGCTCCTCGTGAGTGAGGCCTGTTTTCGTTTCCAGAAAGTCTAGGGAAAGAACAGATATGTGTAAGAATCGTTTTTTTCATAACTGTGGAATCAAGTTTTTGTAGCGCGGTCCAATCCAATACCATTAAATGACAACAAATGGTTAATTTAACCCTCGCCGGACCTCTTGATTTTCTACATGCGATGCGATGGTTATCGGAGGTTTAGCCTTTGTATCGGCACCTCCTTGAGTTCTTACTTTTACTTTGATCGATGGGTTGCATTGTTATGGTTGGTTTGTGTGGCTAGGATTCTCACTAGCGGACAGGATTGGGTGTTGGGAGGATGAAGGTAGGTCAATTAGGATGGAGAAATTTATTTTATTTCCAGCAGTCTTCTTATCTTCCACAGCTTAAGCAATACTTCTTTCTCTTCCTCGATATCTTCCTCCTCAAAGAGAAACATCCCTAAAATATCCTTTGCATCGGGTTTCTGAAGATGCATTGATTCTTTTCTTTCTTCTTCGTAAGCTGGGCAATTCAATATAAAGTGGGCGAGGTCTTCATTTTCTGCATTGCACATCATACATCTTGTGTCTTCTTTCTTGTATCTCTTGCGCTCATTTAAAGGAAGACAGTTAGCTCTTGCCTGGAAAAATATTGTTGATGCTTGCTGGTTGTCAATACGCTGGTTGTCAATACTACATACGCGCCGACCGAGGGGAGGTTAAGACCCTCCCCCTCACGGTTTCACCCCTGGTGGAGCTTACGCGTCGCGGAAAAAAACGAGCGTGTGCGCCGTTACGAGACGCAGAGATTGGTACCCGATTTTAAGGTCCTAGGTCAACCGGTGACCTCTGAGGTCAGGTCAAGTGTCCCAAGGTACGGTCAGTTCAGTCATTGGTATGTTTTTTTGTTGGGTTGGGTATATAATGGCATAATGGCATAATGGTATATTGGTATCAGGGCTGCGGAGTCGGAGTCGGAGTCGGAGTCGGAGTCGGTCGGAGTCGACAGTTGTGACCGGAGTCGGAGTCGGAGTCGGAGTCGATTTTAGAAACCCGAGCCGGAGTCGGAGTCGGAGTCACCGAAAATCTGTCGACTCCGCAGCCCTGCTAGGTCTGCGGAGTCGGAGTCGGGAGTTGGAGTCGGTCGGAGTCGACAATTCTGCCCGGAGTCGGAGTCGGAGTCGGAGCTGGTTTTTGAAAGCCGGAGTCGGAGTCGGAGTCGGAGTCGCCGAAAATCCATCGACTCCGCAGCCCTGATTGGTATTTAACCCGCGCCCTGCTGGGGGGGGGGTGTTTGAACACCCCCCCTTGTGGTTTTTCGCGAATATCTCAAAAACGGCGGCGCGGAGCGCCGCCGTTTTTGGTACACCTTATCATACATCAATTCTACACATGTTGTGAAAATTTCAGACCAAGGTCATTCAAGGTCAGGTCACCAGGTCACTTGAAGTGACCTCACCTCATAAAAAGTTTCAATGTCTGTCATAGCTACACCGAGTGACCGATCGCTTTGAAACTTTCAGCGATTGCTGAGAGCAATAACATGTACAAAATGTTTATCTTAGAATTTTGATATCGATGACCTAAGGTCAGGTCAATTTTGCGACCTCCCCATTATAAGTCAATGGGAGAAAAATGAAATGCGTCTCTTTTGGACGAAAGACATTATAAACACTCCCAAACACCGAATTACAAGTGGTTTAGACACACTGAACATGAAAATGGTGTCCGTGACCCTTGTTTATGCCCTGAGGTCATCTTAGGTCACGAATGGTATCTAACAGTTTTTCGCAAATAACTTTTGATAGAGGCATGCTAGAGCGATGAAAATGCCTTATATGTGTTCAGCTCGACGATACGGATCGACTGATATGCAACATGACCCTTTCCGGCCAGGTCATGACCTTGACCTGAGGTCAAATTTTCAAGTTGACCTTTCAAGGTCAAGTTATAGTTCATTCGATGCGTCTTGACGAGAGGAACACGATGCCGGTGAAAGTAAGCTCGTACAAGGCTTGGGTCAAAAGTTATTGCAGAAAAACTGTTTCCGAAAAAATCGGCTATTTTTGCAGTTTTTGCCCCCTGCAGGCAAAACCGTTGACGTTAGGTCAAATCTGAGAGAATTACTCAGAAAGGGCGTTAATAGGGCTATCGAATGCACTTTTCCGCGGCGCTGTAGCTCTATTGGTTCCCGAGTTATGCGTTGGCTTCTTGGAAATTTTCGACATTCGACCTGGAAATCGGCGAAATTTTGCCTTCAATGACCTCTGGTCAGGGGCGGCGCCACGGGTTTTCGATAGGGGGGGACGGGGACCGAAAATCGAAAATCCCAAAAGTAGATACTGATCGTGTATGCAAAAAAAGATCGATCACCTTTTCAAGCATCCTTCCCTCTAAATCAAAATTTGCAGTCTTGCCAACTCAAAGCTGGTTTCCTACAAGCTGCGAATTGCTTAGGCATAAGTAGCAGTGCCAGCTATTCTTACATTTCGTACTTTCAAATTTTCGATCTTACGTCTGGTCAGCTTCAGGGCTTCACCATCATATACATAGTCATGGAGGAAAAGTGGGAATGTCTTCTGCTCTGACAAGTGCGCCAAAACTGCAATATAATTTCAGAATCATGACATCACCACCTGATCCATATGCAACGGGCAGGGTGCAGCTAATGGCTAGCCGTCAGTGGTCATGTCATCGGTGGTCACTCAAAAGGCCATGCTAGGTCATGGAAGGTCACCAACCGTTATTAGATCACACTTTCTGATGGATTTTACTTGCCAAGAGCTTCGCGGGAAAAACGAGCGCATGCACCGTTGAAAAAATTGAGTGAAAGGGTCTCAGGTCCGGCGACCTCTGCAGGTGAAATGCCCCAGGGTAGGATTCCGGTCCTTGTTGATTAACTTCGTCAAAAATGGCAGTAGAGCTGTGATGTCGGCACCATTGTGTTCGTCATGATCGAGCTGGCACGACCTGCATCGTTCTCATATTCACCCTCCAATCGTAACAACTACAGCAGGGATTGGCAAATGGCGGGGCACCCCCTTTGGGAGGTAATGAAGGTCTCTGGAAACCTCATCCCACATCTCTTAAGCATTAGTGGCTCTCCTTATGGAACAGGTTTCTTGACTGGTCTGTTTCACCCCAGAATTCAAAGACTAGTCAAGGTAAAACCGAGCGCACCACAGTGAGCACAATTTGATAAGCTGGTGTATCTCAATTTTCATGTAGAACCTTTCACGTATCACGGACCTAAAACCCTTTCGTGCACTCATGCAAAAGCAACTGCCATGTTTCAACAGCTGGTAATGGCATTTTCACAGCCGCTGACGTAAGAAGGGGAGGGATGGGGGGCTCGATTAGACCCCCAGCCGTTCGGCCGCCGACCGAACTTAGTTTTGCAGAAAAAAAAAACGAGTGCTATCGAACCCCTTGACGAGAGGGAGCCGATGCTATATCCAATTATAAGGTCTTGGGCTACTGCGTGCTTTTTTGGTCCTGCCTGTGATCTATCCGAACACTTCTCCCCACAAGTGCTGGGGTTAAATGGCATAGATTTCAAATGGTTCCTGTGGTAGAACTGCCATGCTTGAATTTGACTCATTAGGAATGGAAAATTTTCATATAGTAACGGAAATCAATGGAATTTCAGCTTGGTTTTATCGGCAATGGGGCCTGGCAGTGGGGTGGGGAGGTAATAAGTAATAACCCTGCCTGGCGCCCCAAAAAGGGGGCACGATCCCCGAGGCCCTGCCGATCACCTTATAACTACAGACATCACAGCTCCACACCTTTTGCAGATGGCCAGGACCCCTGCGATGCATTCCAACAGCAATCTTTATTCAGAACCTGCCTTGATTAACCAACGATGCATTAAATGCCACGGATAGCTCTATAATGCATTATTATCAACTATTGAACGGGCCTCGCCGATAGGGGGGTACTGTACCCCCCTAACTTTCGATAGCGGGGGACCTGTCCCCCCCGTCCCCCCCGGTGGCGCCGCCCATGCCTCTGGTGACCTGACCTTTGACCTGACCAAAAAATTGACCGAAGTGATTTCGTCATTATTTTTTACGCTCTTTCGAACGCCGCCTTCCGCGTATCGCTACGTGGCCCAGGAGCCGAGTTAGAAGGGGGGGGGGGGTGTTCAAACACCCCCCCCCCCCCCAGCAGGGCGTGGAAATCCAGGACCCCCAGCAGGGCGCGGGATAATGGGCACCGGACGTGACATTTACATATTGCATCAACCCCCCTAGCGGAATCGTCAAATTGCAAATCTGAGACTGTGGAATCAAGTTCGGTAGCAAAGTCCAATGGAATGCCATTAATTCACAACAAATGGTTAATTCAAAGGATTATTCACCTCCCTCCTTTACCTTCCCCTCCTCAGCCCGCCAACAGACAGCCGGCCTCAGGTCTCGGAGCCTGCCGGCGCGGCGGTTTCTGCGCCGAGCCGCGCCGCGTCGGACCGGCAGGAAGTGACCCCCCTCCCCCTCATCCATCAGCGGGACCGTTAGGGTTCACTGGCAGATGACACAGGCACCGGTGGCCGCCCGCCGCGGCCGGGAGGGTCAGAGGGAGGGGGGAGGGTACACCAGGGGAGGGGAGGGAGCGTTCCCGACCGCGTCCCACCGTCAACACCTGACCCGGGACTGGGCGCGCGGGGAGAGCCAGACAGGGGAGTCAATCGACTTGATGAATTTAAACACACCCGCACATGGGTAGTATTTTGCCAGTCTTACCACAGCAACTTAAACTTTTCATTGAACGCTAAGAAAGGATAGAGAAGCAGCTATACGAAAAATCAGGCTTCTAGCCTGATAAAAACGCTGAGTGCAAGGCAGAAAAACTACCTGGGGGGGGGGGGTGGGTGCAACCACACTCCAAGCACGGGCGAGAGTTAAGGTCTTCAGACTTCTGAGCGCCACAAAGATCGGTCAAACAGGTAGGGCACGACAGCCCGCTCTCCGGCTCTCCCTGCGCGTTCGGTCAGGGGACCATGTGACGCCGGGCCGGCCACCGCCGCGCCCGAGCCGGCCGGCACCCTCCCCTGCTGTACCCTCCCCCTGCCCCCCCCCCCCCGACCCTCCCGGCGGCGGTGGACGGCCAGCGGTGCCTGTCGGCTGCCGCCCAGCCAGTGAGCGCTACCGGTCCGGTGGTTGAGGGCAGGGAGGGGAGACAGGGTGTGATGGGGAGTCTTTTACTTTTGTTGTCACTTGGTACAAAGAAATTATAGTGGAGTAACATATATACTTGCGAAGTTCCTTTTTAATATTTCATTGCAAGGAGCTACAGGCAATTTCTATTTAACCCTGCACATCGACATAATTTCTTAACGAGTTTAGACATAATTGTATTCTTAAGTTTTTGGACGAGTAGATAAATGCAGTCTGGAGGAGAAGCGGGCCGGGTGCAACTGCAATTTCACCAGCCAACCTTCCCCAACCCTGTGCCCCCGCTACCTCATTTTACCCGACCCGTCTACCACTGAAAGTCCGACAACGCGACAGTCGGCCGGCCTTAGGGGGGCTGGGGCGGTGGGGGCAGGGCAGACGGCGCGGCGGCCGGTGGCCGAGACCCGTTGGAGCGAGGCGACCGCCTGGGTCGGAGGGGGTGGGGAGGGGAGGGGGACCATGCCGGAGCACATGGTCCGACGGACCGTCACGCCTATCACACTTTCAATCAATCTTCTGAGTGTGTCAATATCAAGCAATTTGATATACAGTGGAATCCGCTTAATAAATCCACCTTGGTGACAGGGTGTTTTGGATTCATATACATAAGTTTTCATATACACATGGATACATCATACATCACTTGGTGGCTTTATTAACCGGTGTCAGCTATTTTTATTAAAAAGCATGTATCGCAGCTGCACGTTCCGTTCCCCTGCACTACAAGCGTACAGGCTGGCATTCCTCATTGTTTTACTTATTATAATGAGAGTGACCACGGGCTCCACCCCGTCCACCTCCCCAGTACCTCCTTGGTGGCCAGCCTATTCCCACATCTGACAGTTGCGTGGATTTGGGCGTCAAGGTTGATATCTCGCTAAGATTTCACGCCCACATTCGTGATGTGGCTTGCAAAGCTGGAGGGTTAGCACAAAACTTTCTGAAGTCGACAGTTTGTCGCTCTTCCGAGTTCATGATGTTTCTCTGGAAAACTCACATTAGGCCTATTATGGGCTACTCTCGGTGATTTGGAACACTGGCTATTCAGATGATCTTCGCCTCCTTGAGAGAGTCCAACGACGCTGGACGAAAGCAATTTCTGGACTGGATACTCTATCATATGGAGAAAGGCTTACTAAGCTAAAACTCTTCTCCATCCAAGGTAGGCTGCTCAGGTCTGACCTCATCCAGTACTGGAAAATCCTATCGAAACACTCCTGCATCCCACCCGATATCCTGTTTACACCCCAGCCCCATACCACATCCCGTGGCCATCCATTGAAACTCCTGACACCGCATGCATCCACTGATACCCGCCAGCGCTTCTTCACGTACAGATGTATACGTATCTGGAATCGTCTTCCCATTGAAACTGTTCGCGCGAGTGATTTATGTACTTTCAAAAGACTGTTGGAGTATGACTTAAAAGATGAGCTATTTGCGTATACAGAGTAGTGTTGTTTATATGCCATGTTGTGTCTGTTATTTCTCATTCTTCTGCCGATCACACCGTTACAAGGACACCCACAACAGACACATGTATTGTATATTCACTCTGCTCAATTCACTGGAAGACGCACTTGCCCAGGCGATACCACTGGCTTGACGCACTGCCATACCTACTTCTCGGTCTGGCGCGTCTCTTCGAAGGGGTTCCTAAGTCCTTTCCTACACTCGCCTATTCTCGCCCATGACTGACTACAGTAGTGACGAGGAACCCAACCAGGTGAGTCAACCAGGCGAGGTGTGGTCACGGTGGCCGGACCCCCAATAATTTGACTTTCGTAATGTAGCCTTATGCTTTAAGGCGTGCGTTTTAGGGTTAGACATCCCCCTCCCCCACCTGCGACCGCAGTGGAGCCCCTGAAAGTGACCAGCGCACACTGCAAAGCTGTTACAGCGATTAAGTAGACATCGAGACAGAGTCTGGTCTGCTCGGGGGCGGCTGTTAACTGGGTAGAGCGGGGTGAGGATTGCATCATATGGGCCTGGTTTTCCAAAACATGATGGTGGGTGCTCAAGATCTGAGTTAACCAATGATATAAACCTACCATTTTTTCTTTCTGCGATAGGTATAGGGCGCAGCCCACCGCACCGGTTCGAGCGCGCCGATAAATGGCGCGCCCTGTCAAAACAGGGAGCCGGGACGGAGCGGTCACCGTCGGCCGGCCGCCGAGTGGGCGGGGAGGGGGAGGGGAGGGGTCGCCCTGCCACCGGAGAGCCGCACAGAACCGAGGACTAAACCGTGAGACTTTCAGGAATCGTAGATGTCGCTACTGCACGGCAGGAGATCGGGTATGGTAACAGCGCTCGAAGCTGTAGTTGATTGGGTTTGTCACCAGAGTGCAGCACCTATCAGGTGGTATCAGGAACATTTACCGTTGAAATTCAAACTCTTCCAATTTAGAAGATCTATGACATACAATCAGCTAAAATGCATCCTGTGGTAAAAATGCCTCATTGTTTGAACGTTTTTGACCAGCCCATAGCCGTAGGATGAGTGCAAATCTCGATACGGCATTGATTTGTAGTGAAATACATCACTTGAGTTTAAGTTATAAAATAATGAAGAAATAATTAAGATATCGCTTTGATTTTTTCCAACATGATTGCTGCGGCTATTGGGCGTCAAATGGTAGCAGAGTCGACAAATATGTTCTCACTGCTCGGCTTGAAAAACCTGATATATAGGCCTATGTTCAAGACCTCATGCAACGGCTCGTATTGCAAACTGGAGCACAAAACAATGACATCGTATTCAACAATCAATTCTTACCCAGCAGTCTAAGTTTCAGCTAAATCCAGCCATTGGTATTCATAATATAGTCCTTTTAGCAATTCACGAATTGTCCCCGGCACCGGAGACTTTTCGTGAAAGCTAACACAGTGGTTCACAAAAAGTCTCATGAACGCGTACAGGGGATCACCAAACCTGCTATTCGACGCCTGGCTCGTCGTGGCGGTGTCAAGCGCATCAGCGGCCTCATCTACGAGGAGACGCGCGGCGTTCTCAAAGTGTTCCTGGAGAACGTCATCCGCGACGCTGTCACCTATACCGAGCACGCCAAGCGCAAGACGGTGACCGCCATGGACGTCGTCTACGCTCTGAAGCGCCAGGGCCGCACACTGTACGGCTTCGGCGGTTAAGCGGAATGCCTCGCGACGAAAGCCCCACGAACAACAGGCCTTTTTAAAGGCCACACTTAATCTGAAAGATTTTCACCGATTGACTGTATTACATTATTGAGACGCCAATCATCCCCGAAGGATATCTTCGTGAGAAAATTCGGAAACTGCTCCCTCGCACATTCCGTACTATTTTCCGAATATTCTTCGGCAAGGCACCTATGTGTCCATGAGAAAATTCGGAAAAGCGATTGACACCAGTCCCGTGTCGACCTGACGAACGGTACTCCGTCACAGCCCCTTAAGCCAGGACCAGGGGGGTACGCTCCGGCTGTTAAGCATTATGAAAAATGGTGACAGACGTTTGTGGAGGATTGTCGACGAACTCTTGTTCCGTGAGCAGTACTTACACGCTAGCGGAAAATTCACCAATCAGCGCTCGGCGGTACTCGACGCTGATTGGTCCGACGCTCGTGACGAAATTGCGGGGGACCGCAGTTATTCTCTATGGACCCGAATAGGCTTTTGGATTTCGGAGGGGTTTCTTTTAAATTATATGCTGTTTCGAGCTGTTTTCGAGTTGAAATATATTTCTTATGACTGTTACCTATATAATGGCACCATAAAATCATGATTTTGATAAATATTACCGATGAAATATCGGCCGAAAAGACATGCTGTCATGGTACGGACTGCCCTGCGGCTGATGTGGGGTCCCTAATGCCAGCGTATGGTAATAATGGGGTGACGAAGGGTTATTGGAGACTCTTAGAGCCCCATCAGCATTCAGCATAGGGTCATCAGAGGCCGGGAACGTCCATCAGGGGTCTGAGTAGGCCTGTCATAGGGGCATACATGACACATCATGGCCCATGGGTCAATGTAGATCCATGGGGCCGTTGAAGGGCCAGCATTGTTCAGCGTGGGCTCGCAATTACCTCTGATGGGCAATGGGCATATGCCGTGCCCCGATGGACTAACGCTGGCCCCTGATGAACCATCACCAGCCCCTGATAGGTCTACAAAGCCCACTGCTGGGTCTAAATTGCATTCAGCATAGGGTCATCAGAGGCCGGGAACGTCCATCAGGGGTCTGAGTAGGCCTGTCATAGGGGCATACATGACACATCATGGCCCATGGGTCAATGTAGATCCATGGGGCCGTTGAAGGGCCAGCATTGTTCAGCGTGGGCTCGCAATTACCTCTGATGGGCATATGCCGTGCCCCGATGGACTAACGCTGGCCCCTGATGAACCATCACCAGCCCCTGATAGGTCTACAAAGCCCACTGCTGGGTCTAAATTGGTCACTGATATGCCCAAATGGGCCACTGAGAAACCCGTACAACATCCCCTGACTGCACCTGCTGGACCAGTGCCGTCCTCTCATGGGCCCACCACAGCTCTTGAATGACCTTTTCAAGTCCCTTGAAGTGCCTTTATTGGCCTAAATGGCCCCTGATTGGCTTATGTGGTCCCTATTGGTCCTATATGGCCCCCATGAGCCCTCAACGTCCCTAGACGGCCTTACATTATATGTCACTGGGCCCTGTTGGGTCAGCACCGGCCCCTGATAGGCTTGCACTGGACCCACCGGGCCTATACCGACCCATGAAGGGCCTATGTCGAGCCCTCATGGGCCTCCGATGACCACACGCCGGCATGTGTGGCCCCATCAGCAGTGGTCCGTCTATCCCATGTACTTACGGTCTTTTTGGTCGATGTGACACCGGTAGTATATAGAAATGTTATGATTAAATGTCGTTATTACACAGTCAAAAGTCACAGAAAGAATATCCAAGCTCAAAAATGGCCTCAAACCCAACAAAAACTGGTACAAATCCCCTTCAAAAGCCGTAAGTCTATTAAACGCCATAGGGGAATAGCTGCAGTCCCCCGCAATTTCGTCACGAGCATCGGGCCAATCAGCGTTGAGTATTGCCGAACGCCGATTGGTCGATTTCCGCTAGCCTGTAAATGCTGCTTGCGGATATAGTTTTGAACAAAAGAGGGTCGCGGCTACTAATTATCGCTTGTCACCACTTTTTCGTCGGGAGCGTTCTACCTGGTTTATATAGCCTTGGCCAGGACCATGTTTTCTGGTATTTGTCACGAAATTGTACCACCGTAGATAATCCGGGAACTGGGTGCAACATCGTGAGACTTTTCGTGAATCGTAGATGGCGCCAAAGTAGGGGCAGACGGGACCCGAGACCGGCACCGCGGGGGGTGGGGTGAGGGGCGGGACTGACAGGGGTCGTCGCGCGGAACTGTCCTACGGCCAGCGCCGAGCATCTAGCCTCGGGCCCGCATCCCTGCCCCAGGCGCGACCAGAGCTCCCGGATGTTCCGGCTCACTGCCGCGCCCCAGCGCGTCAAACTTCGTGAGAAAATTCGGAAACTGCTCCCTCGCACTCTCCGTACTATTTTCCGAATATTCTTCGGCAAGGTACATATGTGTCCATGAGAAAATTCGGAAAAGCGATTGACACCAGTTCCGTGTCAAAATGACACACGGTGCGGTGTCAGAGTCCTGTGAGCTGGTTTTCCGGTTTTTCTCACGAAAATGTATCACCGTAGACTTGTCGGGAATGGCGTACAATATCGTGAGACTTTTCGGAAAACCACCTTCCAGCACACCTTATGGGCGTTCACGTTTTCTCTCACGAACTAATACCACCGTAGATAATGCGGGAAATGGGTACAACATCGTGAGACTTTTCGTGAATCATAGATGACGCTAATGTACAGCAACCGCTGCAACTGTGAATGGAGCATATGGCTGGTAGGGACAGCACCTGCCATGCCTGACAGGCGTGGCAGGGACTGCAATGCATGCATCCATAAATATGCGTCTTTGACAGCTCATGTGACATGTAACATATCTTCAACGAATTGGATTCCATAGTCCGGTTCAGGTTGGTACGATCTGGTGTCAGTATGCATGTTACTAGCTTGATGTTCATCATTAAAGTTTATATGTTGGCCGTCTGCACCTCCGAGCTCTCGTCCTGGACTGCTCAACCATCTGTGGATATGTTGTCCTGCGAGACAGCCCCGTCCCCTCCCTCCCTCTGTGAACAATGCGTGCCTTATCTCGGCTCGGCCTTGCCCGGTCCCCTCCCCCCCCCCCTCCCTGGACTCGGGCCGCGCTCTCAGTTCTCTGCCGCGCCACGCCTCGGGTCTCCTCACACCCCTCTGCCCCGACCCTCCCTCCCCGAACCGACAATCATCTTCCGGCTCACCACGTTCGAGCCCCTGACAGCCAATAGGTTGGCCCCGTTACTGATGAAGGTATCTTTCCGTGAGGATTACATTGGGTACTGAGATGTGACCATGACAAACAGTCCGACAGATACATCACATGAGTATATTTCCGTGAAAAAAATTCGGAAGCGTCGCCGTGTCATTTCCGATGCTGTGTTCCAAGTATTCTTCGCAAAGATATGTTTCCGTGAGGATTTTATTGGAGACTGGGATGTCACCATGAAAGACATCCCGCCAAATACACCATTAGAGTGTATTTCCGTGAGAAAATTCGGAAGCGGCTCAGTCTCTTTTCGCTGCTGTGTTCCGAATATTTGTTTCGCAATGGTATGTTTCCGACCCGTGAGTTTTATAAGGGAGACAGAGATGTCACCATAAAAGGCATTCCGCCAAATTTACCATAGAAACACATTTCCGTAAGAATATTCGGAAACCTTGCCCTTTCTGTACATTTCTCTGATTATTCTTCGATAAAGGTATGTTTTCGTGAGGATTGTATGTGAGAACCCATTAGCGCTCAGTGTCCTCATATGAGGACACCCGAAACAGCCAGACGTGGCGCACACCGGGTATATGTTAGACGCCTTAGAACCTCGCCAACGTGTCGAGAAGGTCTTTGTCGACCACCTGGGTCCCGCTATGTTTGTTTCCCTTCACCCTCTTGTATTTGATAAGCGCTTAAATTTAGCGATTTTCAGACATTGAGACCCTCGTCGGCTTATTTGGCTTCCATTCAACTGTGAACATAGTTACGTCCAAATTGACTCCACTCATTGCTCAACGGATTATGTAATACACATATAATCGTATTCTCATCGGCCATTTCTAGAATTCTGGCGATCTGGAGAGCGCCAAATTTAGATATCATCAAATGAGGACATTGGGCGGAAAGCGGCGGGCCGGCCGGCCGCCTCGGCCGCCGAGGTGTGGGAGGGCGGGGCGGCGGTAAGGGGACCGCCGGGAATGCGAGGGGGTGACGCTATGGGGAGACCCCTGGGGTGTTCAGGATGGGGTGGCAGTGAGGGGAGACTGGGAGGGGGGGGGCGGAAGTGAGCCCTGAGACGCTAGCGTCAGTTTCCACCCGTGTGTTGGACTGCGAGCTGAGTGTTTGCGACCTTGATGATAAGATACGCTTTTAGATACGTTTTATTTTACGCGGGAGTGTGGTCGATCTCTCCCGTCTGTACCTTATGTGAGTTGTGACGGGCCGTCCGCGCCGCCGCGCGCCGGCGTCTCGCCCGTACTGGACCGCCCGGATTTCCTCACCGGGATGAACCCGGACGCGCCAGAAATGCAGGTTAGTGGGGACCGAGAGGGAGTGGAATTTGTAAATATAAGTACGTCAAACTCTTCCTTCGAAAAAATAAACACCGGCCGACGGCTGGAAAATTCCACCGGCCGGCCCGGCGGCAGTGTGTCGGGCGGCGGGGCGGGGTTTCCCCGTCCAGCGGCCGGCAGCGCTGAGCCGAGTCGTTCCCACGGTCTGGCGGCCAGCTGGGTGGGGGCGGGGTGGGGAGTGGGGCGGCCGATTGCCAGCCGCTTCTCCACGGGCAGGTGCTGCCACCTGCGCAGTAGTTCCACTGGCGGCCGCCAGGCCCGTGCGCGGTAGTTCCGCCAGCGGCCGCCGGATATCGCCACGCGCGTCGCGTCTAACCTGACGAAGCTACAAAAAGTTAGATAACTTTAATAAGAGGGACGGTAAACCCACAATTCCAACGCTGAATGCTGGGGGAAAGCAAAGGAGACCAACACAGTCATCTGTGTTCACCTTTTGGTAAGGATTAAGCCCCCTACGATCAATACCGTTGCGAAACTCGCAAGCAAATCACATTACAGAATTCGCATAAAGCACCCGTTAGCGTTACATTTACTAGCATTAAACGTTGCGTCCAATAGGCGTTAGAATAGGCAGGCAGGCATTACACATTAGAATAGCTATGTACACTCACTATCATACCATTAGGCACTTGAATTTCGGAATTTAAAATAATAATTAATGTAATGAAAGCTCAAATTGCTGATAGGTCCACGGGAGGGGCCGTTTCACCCTCCCCCCCCCCACGGGGCGTTAACGGTTCACGCCAACGGAAACAGCTCTGGGTGCTCCCCAGATAGCGTGATAAGCCGGCGCGTTGTTATGAAAGTGACCTGTGACCAGTTCCATTAGTATTGTGTGGCCTTTAAAAAGGCCTGTTACAGGGTTCGAGTCGACTGAGCCAGATGCAGGCTTACTTCTTCTCGGTCTTCTTGGGCAGGAGCACCGCCTGGATGTTTGGCAGCACACCGCCCTGGGCGATGGTGACGCCCGACAGGAGCTTGTTCAGCTCCTCGTCGTTGCGGATGGCCAGCTGCAGGTGGCGAGGGATGATCCTGGTCTTCTTGTTGTCGCGCGCAGCGTTGCCGGCCAGCTCGAGCACCTCAGCGGCCAGGTACTCCATGACGGCAGCCAGGTACACGGGGGCACCGGCACCGACGCGCTCGGCATAGTTTCCCTTACGCAAGAGACGATGGATACGACCGACAGGGAACTGAAGTCCGGCCCGGGAGGACCGGGACTTGGCCTTTCCCTTCACCTTGCCGCCCTTGCCGCGTCCAGACATGGCTGTATGTGAACAAGATGTAGCAACAAACGTGCAATCCCGTATTTGCGTTCACACCTGGATTTAAAAAGGGACGTAGCGGTGCCGGACACCGGTGCTCACCCACTCTCACCCACCGCCATTACGCTTTATCAACCGAATTCAAATACCAGCACCATACCATACCCGTTTCGTGTTAACAGTGTATTGCACTCGAAGCGCCGCCATGCCACCGAAGACTAGCGGAAAGGCCGCAAAGAAGGCCGGCAAGGCCCAGAAGAATATCTCCAAGGGAGATAAGAAGCGTAAGCGCAAGAGGAAGGAATCGTACGGCATCTACATCTACAAGGTGCTGAAGCAGGTCCACCCCGACACCGGTATCTCGTCGAAGGCCATGAGCATCATGAACTCCTTTGTCAACGACATCTTCGAGCGTATTGCTGCCGAGGCCTCGCGTCTGGCGCACTACAACAAGCGCTCGACAATCACCTCTAGGGAGATTCAGACTGCTGTCCGCCTGCTCCTGCCCGGTGAGCTTGCCAAGCATGCCGTGTCGGAGGGGACCAAGGCCGTCACCAAGTACACGAGCAGCAAGTAAGCTGGCTGGCCTGGCAGCCGGTGCCGGTCGACGCTCGCTTCATCTCATCACTGATCATCGCTCATCGCCTCCCATGCCGGCCGGTGCCGCTCCTAGCAGCACAAATAGGTCTTTTTCAAGACCAATAAATCAAATAGTGGACTTCCAGCACAGATGTTTACATCCAGGTCAATGTTGCATCGGGTCGTCGGCTTGAAGCAGACGCTGATCTGCACTTACCATGGTCGCTATCGAAATCGCAACAGTACCGCATGATAAGGGACGTAGCGGTGGCAGCTACTAGCGGCGTTTGAAATCTTAAGTTTTTTAGGCGAACATGACGTCACTAAAACGTCATTTTCTAAAACATTTTTCCGACGGATTTCGCTCAAATTTTCAGGGAACGTGTAAAATTGATGTGTAAGAAGGTGCTGAAAGTTTGACGTCGCTGGCGTAACGCGTTAAAAAGTTATTGGCGAAAATCGGGAGGAGGGGGGGGGGGGCAGTTTCTGCCCTCCCCAAGCGGGGCGCGGGTTAAGGAACAGTTTTGAATCGCTTCGATTCCTTTTTTTTTTGCTCGGCCAGCCTAGCGCCAGTCTCGAGCGGTGGGACAGTTAAACCGGCAATTTTGGCCGGGATGCAAAACTTAGCTAACGGCAAAGCTAACGGAGTAGTACCTACTTGTTGCCGAAGTGCCGAAAGAAGGTGCTGGAACCGAAAACACAACATCACATTTATTGCTGTTCTAAAGAACAATCCGAACGGCAAGGATGAGTCGCCACCGCTCAGTAGGGAACACTCTAAACAGCTACGAGTGGAGACTGCATTGTAACACAAGAAGGCAGCACGAGAACGCAGCGCAGACTGAGGCAGTAGCACCTCGGTAACCGCATTCGCGAATAGGCCGCTAACACCGCGGTAACTTAGATTTGTTACCATTCACACTACATAGATACAGTTACACGATACATACACTCTAGAATAACACGATACACCCTAGCACCGATCTACGCCGCGCACGAGGTACGGTGCCAGGTCTGGATCATCCAGAGGGTCGCGGCTCCGCGGAAGGTCTTGTGCAGCAAAATACGCCCTCATTTCCTCGTATATTTGTCTGTATCTCGCCAGGCGAGCTGAGATGGGGCTGTTGGCGGACTTTGGAGGCGACGGACACGGGTCTCCGGCAGTCTCCGCCTTCTCTCGCTGCACAAACACAACATTGGTTCATGTATTTATTAACATTCATACACACAGTCATACTTGTGCAAGGTGTCAGTGTTCGGTTGTGGGGTGTAATAGCCAGGGAAAAAGTTCTATGAACTGAAAAACCCGGCGCCTATTGCAAAGGGAAAAACCCCGCGCTGAAGCCAAAATAGCGCGGGGAAAAAACCTGTATCGTTTAAGCTAATGTAGCTTCAGCCTCCAGTCGGTGTTGGCGCTGCGACGGTTAGTGTTTGCACGGGGCCTTTACCGGAGCGCGTAATATGGAGACCGTCTATGCAAGGAGGGATAAGAAGAGGGACAGGGAGGTGACTCCGCGCGAGAAGGGCGCCCGGAGGCCAAGCAGGAAAAGCTAAGCCCCCAGTCGGTGTTGACGCTCAACGATCTCGGCCCAATCGACGTGATCGGAGCGCGCAATGTGGAGTCACCTAAGTGTTCGCGGTGCCGCGCCTCCGCCGCCGTTAGCGCGCGTGTAAATCACAGGTGATTAGGCGAGATGGACGATTCAACGGAGCAATTAGTGCGAATGAGAAGCGGTGGGGGAACAACATCGAACGATAATCACAAAAATCACAAGAACAACATCAACAGCAAGAATGGAAGATCAATCATTAGCACGTACAATCAACGGCGCGGCGGAGAGAAAATGGCGTAGAAGAATGTAGGAGAGGAGGAAGTTTCTGGCACTAGGCCAGGCCGGGGGTTGAAGTTCGTGGAGAAGTTGCGCGTCCTTGAGAAATACCTGATACCTGATACCTGATAAGATAGGATTAGGAAGGCTCTGTGGCCTGGTCGATCCTCTCTTGACGAGCTCCCAGCTTTTTGAATTGGATGACCTTTTTGATCACTGGCTGGCTTGCATCAATCTGGAGCCTCGTATGCCAGGTTAATCCAGTGCTTGTCCAATCTGTGCTTGAAGGCATTCACAGATGGGGCGCACACCACGTCCTCTGGCAACGAGTTCCAATCATTGACGACTCGTGTGGTAAAGTGGTTGATGCGTGTCCTTGTTGAAGCCTGAAGTTTTGCCACCTTCAATGGATGCCCCCTCGTCTGTGCGGCTCGAGGCTTGCTGAAGAAGTTCTCCTTGTCCAGTCCAATCCTCCTGTGCATCATGTTGAACATGGAGATCATGTCACCTCTTCTGCGGCGGTACTGCAGCGATGGCAGACCCAGCACTTGTAGCCTTTCTTGGTATGGTCGGTGTTGAAGATCTGGGATGAGTTTGGTTGCCCTACGCTGCACGCGTTCTAGGAGCTTCTTGTCTGCCATGTTAAAAGGACCCCAGGTCTGGTTGCCATATTCGAGGATGGGTCTTACGATGGCCTTGTACAAAAGTGGTAGTGTGCTGCAGTTTAACTGACAGAAAGCATGCTTGATAAGCCCGAGTACACGGTTGGCCCTCGATGCAGCAGCTGCAGCCTGTTCTCGGAACTTGAGCTGCTCGTCCACGAGAACTCCCAGGTCGCGCTCGACGCTCGTCTGTTGCAGCGGAATCCCCTGGATGGCGTATGTACTCCTCGGGTTGGTTGGTCCCAGGTGCAGCGTGCTACACTTCGCCACATTGAACGGCAACAGCCACTTGAACGGCAACAGCCAGAAATGCGAAGAGTTTTTCGAGGAGAAGTGGATGGTCGTCTCCCAGGAGAGTGGGGAGATCCAGATGTCATCTGTGCTTAAAAAGACAAAGACGAGACGATTAGATGGCTCTGATAAGAGCCATTGACATGTGCCAGCGGAATGGTCAGGCACATCGTTCACTTCTTAGCCGGGGCCTTTTTGGCGGCAGGCTTTTTGGCAGCCGTCTTTTTGGGCTTCGGTGCCTTGGGCTTCTTCGCCGGCGACTTGGCCTTCTTTGCTTTGGTTGGCTTGGCCTTGGGCTTCTGGGCCTTGGCGGGAGACTTGGCGGTCTTCTTTTTGTCCGCCGACTTTTTGGCAGCAGTCTTCTTTGGTGTCTTTTTCGCGGCCACCGGCTTCTTAGGCGACTTTGCGGCGGGCTTGGCCGGCTTGGCAGCAGCGGAAGACAGCTTGAACGATCCGCTGGCACCCTTGCCTTTAGTCTGCACCAGGGCGCCGCTGGTGACGCCAGTCTTGAGAGCCTTTTTGATGAACGGCGCCAGCTTTTCAACGTCGACCTTGTAGTTCGCTGCAATGTACTTCTTGATGGCGATCAGCGACGAGCCTCCTCGCTCCTTCAGACCTTTGATGGCTCCCTGGACCATCTCGTTGGTGGGCGGGTGCGTCGGCTTGGTGCGAGGCACCTTTGCCTTGGCCGCCTTGGCGGCGCCAGCAGCAGGGGCGGTGGCAGCGGTAGACTCGGTCATCTTTTTCTGGCGTCAGGTATCGTCATTTTCGCTTACTGGAAAGCCAGAGAGCTGCCATAGACGATTCAGTCCGGACAAACACGACTGACGCAACAGTTTACTGATAACCGGCAGCCTGATCTCGACAATGGTGACATTTGTTTGCGCCCTAATGCTTCCAGGGACTCGTTGCGGTGAGCAGTCACGCACGCTGTGGTGGCGCCAACACTTTTCTTCCCTTTGGCAGCCGTCGATTTGGAGTAGACCACTACGTCGAGCGCAGTCAGGTTGTTTTTCAAGTTACTGTTGGCGAGCTGCTGCAGTGATCCGGCGACGTGGCATCATTTCATCGGCACAAATATACAAGCAGCGATGACCGGCTGACGAACGGAGCCAACGGGATCTACAACGCATCGATTGCGCTCCTTTCAAGCTACAAATGTCTGCAAACGGACGACAAACCTGGCTCGCAGCTGTCGTTTTCAAGGATGACTTTTGAAAAAGAAGCGTGCTGTGCAGTTTTCAGACAGACAGAGACAGACAGATACGCCAATGGCGCTGCCAGGCGCCGTGTGAAGCCAGAAGCGCGCTCAAAGATGACAGAAGAGAACCGCCAACCGTCGCAGGAACCCGCATGTAACAGTCATCGGTTAGAAAGAGAGCTACCTAAAATATTCCAGCGTCACCGTCACAGTCAATATTCGGGGAAAACTGCAATTCCAAGATATATGCACAGCTCTTCACCTTTTTGAGTCAGCTACACTTCACACATCACGTCACACGTCGTCGGCCGCCGCTCAGTCTCCGCCATCTTGCGGTTGAGTCGCTCGTCGAGCCTCGCACTCCTGTAACAAAGCGGAGGTTCCTATGTAACAGCGGTAATAAATTGGGCCTTCAAGTACATTCAGTTCAATTTTTTTTTTTGTCCTCCCGGCAAGCCATGAGGCTATAGCCGGGGGAGGGGGAAAGTTAATAGCTGGCAATTGGCCAGGTCTTCCGTTTACGTTACGTTAATGCCGGCTATTTAATTCCGGCCCAAGAACTAAGACAAAGGCCATTTTCAGCTTAGATGATAAATTCTTACGTAAGTGCATTTAGCATCACGCATGTCCCCTGAATCTATTTTTATATACCGTTACCTGGGCCCGCTACATGACGCTACCAGCAGCACTTTTCCCCTTTGCCGCTGGCAAATGAGTGACGATGGTGACCGCCGCCATTTTGAAGTGAACGTTTCAGCGCCGGTTTTTTGGTCTAGCATTGCAATAACTAGGATTAATGCTCTGATTGTCACACAGCAGAAATTGGCGGAAACCTTCATAGTCGGAGGAGGAGACGTCAGACGACACTGGACACAACACACTCAACACACCCGTCCGCACTCTGCGAGCCGACACAACGGGACAGGGGACGCGCGGTCCCCTGTCGCGGTCTCCCCCTCAATTAGCCGGAGGCGAGGACCGGACCGCCCGCTGCCGGCCGTACAGTCTTTAAAACGGTCAGCGGTCGCGAAATGCCAGTCGGTACGGTCTCTGCTGAAAGAGCACATCGCACGACCGGTGGGCCTTGCATACCGTGACACTTGAGTGGCATCGGTGGCACCCGAATAAAAAATGCCTACAATAATGCCGCCTAATTCCCATGGGAGTCCACGGGATTGGTAGTTTTCCCGAAGAGTCTTCGGAAAAGGTATGTTTCCGTGATAATTATAAGGGTGACCGAGAAGTGACCATAAAAGGCATTCCGAAAAATAGGCCATCAAAGCTTTTTCCCGTGAGAATATTCGGAAACAGGTTCCTCGCCCTTTCTGTACCGTTTTCCGACTATTCTTCGGTAAAGTTATGTTTGCGTGAGAATATTCGGAAACAGGTTCCTCGCCCTTTCTGTACCGTTTTCCGACTATTCTTCGGTAAAGGTATTTTTCCGTGAGAATATTCGGAAACAGGCTCCTCGCCCTTTCTGTACTGTTTTCCGGCTATTCTTCGGTAAAGGAATGTTACCGTGAGAATATTCGGAAACTGGCTCCTCGCCCTTTCTGTACTGTTTTCCGGCTATTCTTCGGTAAAGGAATGTTTCCGTGAGAATATTCGGAAACAGGTTCCTCGCCCTTTCTGTACCGTTTTCCGACTATTCTTCGGTAAAGGTATTTTTCCGTGAGAATATTCGGAAACAGGCTCCTCGCCCTTTCTGTACTGTTTTCCGGCTATTCTTCGGTAAAGGAATGTTACCGTGAGAATATTCGGAAACTGGCTCCTCGCCCTTTCTGTACTGTTTTCCGGCTATTCTTCGGTAAAGGAATGTTTCCGTGAGAATATTCGGAAACAGGCTCCTCGCCCTTTCTGTACTGTTTTCCGGCTATTCTTCGGTAAAGGAATGTTTCCGTGAGAATATTCGGAAACAGGCTCCTCGCCCTTTCTGTACCGGTTTCCGATTATTCTTCGGTAAAGGTATGTTTTCGCGAGTACCTATTATAAGGGTGACCGAGATGTGACCATGAAGGGCATTCCGCTAAATACACCATAGAAGTCAATGTTGTGTGCTACTAGGGAACGATCGTCTGAATTTGTTGCATTGAAATGCTACGGTCTCGGTAAGATTAATAACAAACGTCTCCTAATTATGATAACAACCTCACGAGACAAGCCCGGAATCGTCTATTATTTAAACCCCTTTAAAAGCAAAGCAATTAGGTAAATAATGGAATTCTGGAATACCGCTACCGCCCACCGGCACGACCGCCTGGCACAACAGCTGACAGCCAGGCGACAGCGGCCCCAACCTTATCCTGAAGAATATTGGCAGCGGCTGCCCGCTGCCGGCCGTCTAATCGGCCGTATCTGTGTTCGTGCTGCATTCGTGTGACAATATACCAATTACTGTGACTTACTTGTGCTATGTTAAAGGGACCCTCCCAGTTCCCACCTTCAAAAAAGTTTATGAAATGGCATGAAAGTGATGTCGCTCGGTTCAGAAAGAGCGAAAACGAATATCTACCAAATTTCACCGAAAAATATTCACCGGTTTTCATTTTTCAAGATATTAGACTTTTACTTTTGCTTACTTTTTGGGATCTCCGCTGTTCCTAGCGACTTTATTTGGAAGCAATAGTTTGGTAGCTGAAAGTGCGGCACTTATTGCGCGCAAAGCAGCATATACCACCGCGTGCTACAAAACGTTTTAGTCAAACATTTAAAAATCGTTAGATATCTGCGCTATATTTCCGATTTAAGGCATTAAGGTGGGAGGGTCCCTTTAAGACGTGTCTGTGCCCCATGCCAGCCTTTCCCAGCGCCCGTATAGGCACGAGCCACCGCCCGCAGTGACACCTCGTCGCTCAGGTGGCGCATGCTAGTTCTAACCTCGCTCCCCAGATGACACTAGCCGTCCGCACCAGGGGTGATACTGCACCGCAAGACACATTTAAAGGAAATAGTTCACTTTCACGAAATTATTTTTTTTGCAATGGATTTATGATTTTTTATGTTCAAAATGATCAGCAAAGAAAATAAAACCTATTTATAACAAAAGATTATTTTCTATATTTTGATATAGGAAGAACTTTTCAGTTTCTGTAAGGCACAGGCGATCCAGTATGAAAAGAGCATGGGTCCCGAAATTCTTCAGAAACTAGAGAAATTATCGCGGCCACCGGCATTTGGGCGATCTGCTGCTGCTGAATGTCCTTATTGATCAGTACGAGAATTTCTCTAGAGTTCTCGTAGATAATTTCTCTAGTTTCTGAAGAATTTTCGGTACCCATGCTCTTTTCATACTGGATGCGAATATATGCAAGGCACACATCGACACCTTTTTCGGGACGAGAAATAGAATATCTTTGCCTAGGGTGATCGTTGGGCTGTAAAAGCTCCTGATTTATGCTCGTCTCAGCCCAGGCTACGGAACTGCTATTCCAGTTCAAAACCCATGTTAAAAAGTGAACTATTTCCTTTAAGAACGGAGAGGCAGCTGCGGCCATGTGGGTGACAACACGTGATCGCCTGAGGCGGTCGGGGTAAAAATATTTTACCCTTGAATGCTGGATGCATGCACTGCGACTTTTTATTATAAGAATGAAGAGCGTGTAATCGACGTGTAAAGCGTGTAAAGGCGTGTAATCGACCGTATCCGGGACGATACGGCGAGGGGGGGGGGGGGGTCGTACCCATTTCGCACCCGCCCCCTCCCCCCCTTGGCCGGCGCGTATGTAGAAAACCAATAGGTCCGGCGAGGGTTTTCATTATGTTGACTTGCTTAAGCATAAAGGCCTAAGCATAAAGCATTGTGGGGACTCGGAAGGGGTGAGACTAAATGCTTACTTCGAAATCTAAGCTGCGTTGCGGCATTGGCGGTTATGTGCGGCGTGTATGCCGCATGATTAGTAAGCGGCGACCACTAAATTAAAAATTCAATAGCTTCGACCTGTTTTCAATGGATAACACTGCATACCAAAAATGTCCATCGCTCTCGTCATAGGATATTTAGATTTAAATAACTAACTTATCTACATCATTGTTTTGAACCAAATTAATACTCAGCCGCGAACGTATAAGGTATAACCCCTTGCCGTTTCGCTCCTGATCAAGCTAGAGCTTCGCGGAAAAAACGAGCGTGTTGCCCGTGACGAGAGAAAGCCGATGATACCCAATTTTAAGGTCCTAGGTTATCGGTTGACCTTCCAGGTCAGGTCAATGACCCAAAAGGCGGGAAAATTGGGACCTGTTAGAACGTCGTAGTGTGGCTGCTATGGGGTTTTTCGGGGTGCTGATCACGAATATCATGCTAGTTTTGATCACAGATGATGTCTTCATTCATTTAGGCCAGGTCGGGTTAGGTCAGGTCAGGTCAACCAGTAGAGGTCCTGCCAGGTATTTGTAGTAGGTGTCAACCGCCTCTGACAGCCTCGTAACATGTTACGAAGGCACCAAAACTACTTTGTACTAACGTTCATGTGGTTGCTTAATTCGAATTCAGCTCGAAAAAACTGACCTAGAAACATGTCAAACTCGAAAAAGTGAACCGAGGTCACCAAAGGTCAATGACCTGACCTGACCTTCAGGTGACCTTGACACCCACCCTAATGCATGGGGGCAACATCATATCACATGTTTGAACGCTTGAAACCACGAAAAGACTGCAAACGCGCTGCTAATGCGAGCCGACATACGCTGAATCGCGGTTCCGGCCAAACATGGTCTCGAAAAGTAGGTCACAGGTCAAAGGTCATTTGGGTCAGGGTCATGAAATTTTCAGGATGGGTGTTAAATTGATCAATGCGAGGGTACTGAAAGTTTCGTCGCGATCAGCCGCTTTTTAAGCGAGTTATTCGCGAAAAACCTTAGGGGGGTTGCATCCACCCCCCGCCCCCCCTGTGCGGGCGAGGTCATGTTTTGATAGCAAGACTGAAACAGACTTTTTTGGGTAGCCAGGAAATCGCATGCCAGAGCCCATTCAAATTCTTTTATCGGCCTTTATATGCACCAGTCGCATACAGGTACGGGATTTAGCATACGATTTCCAGACAATCGAACGACTGTTTGGAGACAACAAAGGAAGGAATGAGTGAGTTAAGTTGAAAGTATTAATTTGGTTCAAAATGATGATGTAGATAACCTAGTTATTTAAAGCTGAATATCTTATGACGAGAGCGGTTGGCATTTTTGGTATGCAGTGTTATTCATTGAGAACCGGTCGGAGCGTTTGAGTCTTTAATTTAGTGGTCGCCTCTTACTAATAATGCGGCATACACGCCGCACATAACCGCCAATGCCGCAACGTAGCTTAGATTTCGAAGTAAGCATTTAGTCCCACCCCCCCCCCCCCGACTCCCTACTCTGAGTCGTTGCCAAGCAACCGTTGGCATGACAACCCATCTGGGCACTCCGATTGGCTAAGGTTTCCCGCCATACCGGGATCACGGATTATGAAGGATGCTCAGTTGCTATATACATATATATATATTCATAAGGAGTCGGCACTCTCCGGGCGGTCCTGTATCAACATTGAAGCAAACCACCGCTCCCTCTGGTCAACCACTGGTTCGGAGTACCGCCGGTAGGTAGCAGGGCACTCTCCGGGCGGCCCTGTATCAACCAACATTGAAGCAAACCACCGCTCCCTCTGGTCAACCACTAGTTTGGAGTACCGCCGGTAGGTGGCAGCACCTCCTTGGCGTTATAAAGTGGTCGATGTAATCGCTGCTCCCTCTGGGTGAGCACTAATTCTCAGTATGTCCGCTAGGTGGCAGCACCTAACTAACCTACTTGGAAGGCTGTTGATTTAATCATCACTCCCTCTGGGTAGATACTAATTCTCAGTATATATGCTAGGTGGCAGGACGTTTTAGGTGAGCGTAGGTTCTCCATTTAACGGTAACCGGACAAAAGATCGTAAAGCAGTCTGAGCAGAAGATCGTATGGCAGAAGATCGCAGGAAGTTGATCGTGGACTCGGAAGGAGAGACACTGCGTCCATATGAAGGCGTCCTCTCCGAGCCCAGAGATCCCTCTACGTCTCCCGGTCCACCCTCTGTCCGACGGTTGGTTGGCGATATGGACTGCAGAGGTCACCACCGTCCGTGGAGCCATTCAGCCCAGCCAGATGTCTGGCTAGTGGTTGGCGATATGGACTGCAGAGGTCGCCACGGTCTTTCGGCTCGCTGCACTGTGTGCGGCGCTGCTCCGCCTGTGGTGGCCCGTGGTGTAGACATTAGCGGAAATAGCGGGTATTTTGGCCGTTACGAGAAGACATCCCATCACTCTGTCCTAAGCTGTCTCAAGCTCTCCGGAGCCCCGACTCCCTACTCTGAGTCGTTGCCAAGCAACCGTTGGCATGACAACCCATCTGGGCACTCCGATTGGCTAAGGTTTCCCGCCATACCGGGATCACGGATTATGAAGGATGCTCAGTTGCGGCTTAATTTGACTCAACACGGGACAACTCCCGGACACCGTAAGGATTGACAGACTGACAGCTCAGACAGACTGATTGTGATTATGTATGGTGAATTTCTAGTTAATCCAACAATAAATATGGCAGTTAGTTGCCTGCTAAGGGTAAGATGTCGCCGGCTGGAGCGGGATCGGCGGCCGACGCGGGAAACGCGGCAATCACAATTTTGTGTTTACACACTCATAATTCAAATTTTTATCTGCCGATTTTCAAAATTTATGGACCAGAAGATTGCTTGTACATTTCTTAGTCTTCACACAAAATCTTAAGCGAATCCAATGTAATCAGCGGTAACGAGCGCGATGTAAAGACGGGACCATCCCGCCCCGGCACAGTCTACAATTCAGGCGGGCGGCGCGCGCGCAACGGCTGGCAGTGGCCGGATGTTTGACTTTACACCGCTATTAGTAGAAAAGTTGTGAGCCGATTTTCTTATTTCTTGCACGAGAAGATCTGCAATTCAATTCTGCACAGGTAGCTGAAATTTCACATCAATATTAGGTTTGCGGCGCGAGTTTTTAGCGAAAAACAGGAGGGGTGCCCCCTTCCACTACGCGTGTTAAAAGGTTCGTTACTCTGTCAACTTTGACCGATTTTTGGAGATTAGGGAAGTAATCTAGCAACACTGACTGACGCGGGTTCCGTACATAATTGAGTGTCCTACACGCTCATTATTTCATCTTAGGGGTCGAACAAATTATGGCAAAGTTAGAGACCAAAAACCAAACACGTTCGGCAAAGTCGGCAAAGTCGGCAAAGCCCATTGGCGGTGATCGGCAAGTTTCAGTTCCGAAACAAACTGTGTTTGAATAGTTTGACTGAAGAATCCCTCAGAGCATCTGCTAATAGGAATGTCAGCTGCCTTATTCTCAATTTTCCTCTCGCCCAACTCACCAATTCAACCAGGTCTCACCGCTCAAGTCATCATTGTGATTATTGGTGACCTGCCACATGCGTACATTAAAAGGCTTCGTTACCCTGTCAACTTTGACCGATTTTTGGAGATTAGGGAAGTAATCCAGCAACTCTGACTGACGCGGGTTCCGTACATAATAGAGTTTCCTACACGCTCATTATTTCATCTTAGGGGTCGAACAAATTATGGCAAATTTTTCAGTAGCGTTAGTCAGTGGCGGCCGCACGGCTTCGTGTTGCGGAGGCCGACACGGCGGTCTCTCGTCGAACATGTGTTGAAGCCCATCAATACAATACTGGCAATACCATATAAATCAACAATACACACAATACAAGTCGATAGTAAACGCCGGTTGCCGTGCCACGCTGCCTCAGACATTCCCGGTAGGTGACAAGCGTAAAACCACTGGTCGTCGCGCGGCCGGCTGTATACGACGCCGCGCTGCCCGGCGCCGTATGTGTTTTCAGTAGCGTTAGTGAGTGGCGGCCGCACGGCTTCGTGTTGCGGCGGCCGTTAAATACGCGTCAATACACGTTCAATGAACGTCACCAAACGTTCAATACACGTCAGTATAATACAAGTCCCATAAGTAGCATCTGCCGAGGCTTCATTTCGTCCAAGTCCGCTATGTAGCAATCTGCAATGGTACTTTTTCTATGTAGCAAAGCAGAGGCAGATGGCCGAATCGCTGAAAAATTAAGTCCACTATGTAGCAAAGCAGAGGCAGATGGTTGAACCGCTGAAAAATTTTAAATCTGTTATGTAGCAATCTGCTTGCAGGCCTGATCCAACTGCACATCTGAAGTTACCATCATGTAGCAGTCTGACAATGTAGCAAAACGAGCATCAGATGCGCTTATGTAGCATAACCTGACATATCACCCTGGTATCGCCCGGGCTGACAATCCCTAATGTAGCACATCTGCTCCGAGTCCTTATGTAGCACAAAAAAATGCTACATAGTAGCACCTGCGTATTCATCTGCATCTGCATTTGCTACATAAGGTAGCATCTGCACCTTATGTAGCAACCTGCATCGAATTTGCAGATGCTTCATAGTGGCATATGCATGCAGATCAATGTTAAAATGCTACATAAGGCCATACCGTGACGATACGAATCTTTTCCTCAGACACATGCCTGACACACGACGGTCTAAACCCAGCTCACCCATCATCAGTAGGGTAAAACTAACCTGTCTCACGACGGTCGGTTCCTGCGCCTCATATGCTACATAAGAAAATCGATTTCAGAAAACTGTTTGTAGGGCTATGTAAACCTTTGTCTGCTATAGCTGTAGGCTAAGTTTTGTTTCCTTCCCATTCATACTTTTCTTGTAGGTGACCGTCCCCTGTTGGTGCAATCTGCGTCAGATTGCTACATAAGAATATGGAATGTCAAATATCTAAAACATCAACTATCTGTTTTGAAATATTTTTATGGCACGAGCATGCCTCTCACTTGTACTTTGCTGTCCCACACCTTTTTTAACTTAAGCACTTTATCTTCAACAAAAATTCACATGTAACAATTTCTTTTTTCAATACCAAGTTATGAGATGTTGCGGAAGATGCCTTTTTGTCTCGGGATTACGGGCATGTCCGAAGTTGAGTGATGACTTGCCTAAAAGGGCTCCAAAAATGACTTTCCCTGCCACTTATGAAGCAATCTGACATCGCCGCAACAAACATTTATGCTTATTTCTTTGCAAATATAGCTGATTGAAAACCGTGGTAGAGACCAAAAACCAAACACGTTCATGTATCATCGGCAAATTCGGCAAATGCCATTCACGGTGATCGATGAAGCTTAGTTCCGAAACAAACTGTTTTTGATTGGGTTGATTGAAAAATCACTCGGCCCATCTGCTAATTGGAATGTCAGCTGTCTTATTCTCAATTTTCCTCTCACCCAACTCACCAAATCAACAAGGTACCATCGGGAAATTCGGCGAATCATATTGACTGTGAGACTCCGAAGCTGGTGAGAGGAAAATTACGAATAAGACAGCCGACACTCATTGAATGATCTGCACCGCATTTCTGTTGTTGAGAATGTCCATCTTTTTGCTGCTGAAAACGCCCCTGCCTGAGCCAAGGGCGCTCACACCGTCCCCGGTCTGCGGTCTGTGTGTCTGTCTGCCTGCCACTGGCACCGCGGGGGGTGGGGTAAGGGGTGAGGCGCGGCCAGAGCTCCCGGATGTTCCGGCTCACTGCCACGCCCCAGCGCGTCAAACGGCTCGTCTAGTCGGGCCACGTGAGCATGAAACCGTCGACTATCGCGGTCGACGGATGCAACGGATTACAGCTCGTCGCCGTGGCTGTCCGCAGGCAGCCCGAGCCCGGCCAATTTTGTTTTGCCTTTGTGTGTATGATTGATTAATATTTGTTTTTTTTTTTTTTTTTGGGGTGGGGGAAAAACAAAACGCACAAATATTACAAGCATGCTGTCCAACAAATGCCATTCAACTATGAATAATGACACCACCATGTTTCTCGTGGCGAAGCAGTGCAGTGCCGTAGGCAATGTCTTAGGAGAGGTTACGGGCGAAACTAATCCAAAACCTCGCCGGCGTTTGAAACCACGGTTTCGATAGTTGATGATTGCAGGGGCCAAACGCGAGGGGGAAGTGGGGGTCGTACCAACCCTCCTTGTGCAGTCGAAGGACGTTAAATGGCCTGTGCCGGCGAGGGTTCAGGTTAAGTGGTTATGTATCTAATGCATAATCACTTAACCTGAACTTATTTGATTTACTTTTGCCTGCAATCTGCGATTGCAGATTAATTAATTATCTATTAGTGATAACTAGAATACAGGTTTACGCGATAACTGTATGTTTTGATATGCATGATTAACGGATGCATTAGTTTGGGTGTAGAAACTTGCATTTTTATTGGTATTATTTGTGTAGAACTGGGTAACTGCTTTTGATTGAACTGTAAAGCATGATGGTGATGCATGCGAGTTGTTCGAGCCCTTTGTAAGTTAGGATGTTACTCAATTCAACCCTACCCTACCCTACCCTACCCTTACACTACCGTACCCTACCCTTACACTACCCTACCCTACCCTACCCTACCCTACCCTACCCTACACTACCCTACCCCTACCCTACCCTACCCTGCCCTGTCCTGCCCTACCCTACCCTACCCCTACCCCTACCCTACCCTACCCTACCCTACCCTACCCTTACATTACCCTAACCTACCCTATACCCTACCCTACCCTTACACTACCCTACCCTACCCTTACACTACCCTACCCTACCCTACCCTACCCTACCCTACCCTACACTACCCTACCCCTACCCTACCCTACCCTACCCTGCCCTGTCCTGCCCTACCCTACCCTACCCCTACCCCCTACCCTACCCTACCCTACCCTTACATTACCCTAACCTACCCTATACCCTACCCTACCCTGCCCTACCCTACCCTACCCTACCCTACCCTACCCTACCCTACCCTACCCTTACATTACCCTAACCTACCCTATACCCTACCCTACCCTGCCCTACCCTACCCTACCCTACCCCTACACTACCCTACACTAACCTACCCTACCCTACCCGGTAACGGTAGCGCTGGCTTACACCTTCTCCGCCGGCGCCAAGGTTGAAACTAATCAAGGTCACGTTTATTGATGTCCGTGAAGTTAACGTCAGCAACAGCAACGAATACAGCTTCGGATTCAGAATCACTTCAAAAACTCATATCAGGTCAATTGGGGGACGGGGAGCAAGAATATGACCTTTATTTAGCCCTAGCTCTTACCCCTTACCCTTTAATTGACCCTTAAAGGAAGGGGCGCGTCAAAAGTGCCTCAAGGGTTCGTCTGATCGCCAAAATAAGGGCGGTAATCGATTTCTCGGGTCAATATCTAGCCGCGGCCTTGGGTTCCAGATGTGTGCACCCTACCCCTTACCCCTTTATCGGCCCTTAAAGGAAGGGGCGCGTCAAAAGTGCCTCAAGGGTTCGTCTGATCGCCAAAATAAGGGCGGCAATCGATTCCTCGGGTGAATATCTAGCCGCAGCCTTGGGTTCCAGATGTGTGCACCCTACCCCTTACCCCTTTATCGGCCCTTAAAGGAAGGGGCGCGTCAAAAGTGCCTCAAGGGTTCGTCTGATCGCCAGAATAAGGGCGGTAATCGATTTCTCGGGTCAATATCTAGCCGCAGCGTCGGGTTCCAGATGTGTGCATCTTACCCCTTACCTCTTAATCGGCCCTTAAAGGAAGGGGCGCGTCAAAAGTGCCTCAAGGGTTCGTCTGATCGCCAGAATAAGGGCGGCAATCGATTTCTCGGGTGAATATCTAGCCGCAGCGTCGGGTTCCAGATGTGTGCATCTTACCCCTTACCTCTTAATCGGCCCTTAAAGGAAGGGGCGCGTCAAAAGTGCCTCAAGGGTTCGTCTGATCGCGAAAATAAGGGCGGCAATCGATTCCTCGGGTGAATATCTAGCCGCAGCGTCGGGTTCCAGATGTGTGCATCCTATCCCTTACCCCTCAATCAGCCCTTAAAGGAAGGGGCGCGTCAAAAGTGCCTCAAGCGTTTGTCTGATCGCCAAAATAAGGGTCGCAATCGATTCCTCGGGTCAATATCTATCCGCAGCCTCGGGTTCAAGATGTGTGCATCTTACCCCTTACCCCTTTATCGGCCTTTTTGAACCTGAGGCTGCGGCTAGATATTGACCCGATGAATCGATTGCGACACTTATTTCGGCGATCAGACGAACCCTTGAGGCACTTTTGAGGCGCCCCTTCTTTTAAGGGCCGATTAAGGGGTAAGGGGTAAGATGCACACATCTGGAACCCAAGGCTGCGGCTAGATATTCACCCGAGGAATCGATTGCCGCCCTTATTTTGGCGATCAGACGAACCCTTGAGGTACTTTTGCCGCGCCCCTTCTTTTAAGGGCCGATTAAGGGGTAAGGGGTAAGATGCACACTTCTGGAACCCGAGGCTGCGGCTAGATATTGACCCGAGGAATCGATTGCCGCCCTTATTTTGGCGATCAGACGAACCCTTGAGGCACTTTTGACGCGCCCCTTCCTTTAAGGGCCGATTAAGGGGTAAGGGGTAAGATGCACACATCTGGAACCCGAGGCTGCGGCTAGATATTGACCCGAGGAATCGATTGCCGCCCTTATTTTGGCGATCAGACGAACCCTTGAGGTACTTTTGCCGCGCCCCTTCTTTTAAGGGCCGATTAAGGGGTAAGGGGTAAGATGCACACATCTGGAACCCGAGGCTGCGGCTAGATATTGACCCGAGGAATCGATTGCCGCCCTTATTTTGGCGATCAGACGAACCCTTGAGGCACTTTTGACGCGCCCCTTCCTTTAAGGGCCGATTAAGGGGTAAGGGGTAAGATGCACACATCTGGAACCCGAGGCTGCGGCTAGATATTGACCCGAGGAATCGATTGCCGCCCTTATTTTGGCGATCAGACGAACCCTTGAGGCACTTTTGACGCGCCCCTTCCTTTAAGGGCCGATTAAGGGGTAAGGGGTAAGATGCACACATCTGGAACCCGAGGCTGCGGCTAGATATTGACCCGAGGAATCGATTGTCGCCCTTATTTTGGCGATCAGACGAACCCTTGAGGTACTTTTGCCGCGCCCCTTCTTTTAAGGGCCGATTAAGGGGTAAGGGGTAAGATGCACACATCTGGAACCCGAGGCTGCGGCTAGATATTGACCCGAGGAATCGATTGCCGCCCTTATTTTGGCGATCAGACGAACCCTTGAGGTACTTTTGCCGCGCCCCTTCTTTTAAGGGCCGATTAAGGGGTAAGGGGTAAGATGCACACATCTGGAACCCGAGGCTGCGGCTAGATATTGACCCGAGGAATCGATTGCCGCCCTTATTTTGGCGATCAGACGAACCCTTGAGGCACTTTTGACGCGCCCCTTCCTTTAAGGGCCGATTAAGGGGTAAGGGGTAAGATGCACACATCTGGAACCCGAGGCTGCGGTTAGATATTGACCCGATGAATCGATTGCCGCCCTTTTTTTGGCGATCAGACGAACTCTTGAGGCACTTTTGACGCGTCCCTTCTTTTAAAGGCCGATTAAGGGGTAAGGGGTAAGATGCACACATCTGGAACCCGAGGCTGCGGCTAGATATTGACATTGACCCGAGGAATCGATTGCCGCCCTTATTTTGGCGATGAGACGAACTCTTGAGGCACTTTTGACGCGCCCCTTCCTTTAAGGGCCGATTAAGGGGTAAGAGGTAAGATGCACACATGGAACCCGAGGCTGCGGATAGATATTAACCCGAGGAATCGATTGCCGCCCTTATTTTGGCGATCAGACGAACCCTTGAGGTACTTTTGACGCGCCCCTTTTTTAAGGGCCGATTAAGGGGTAAGGGGTAAGATGCACACATCTGGAACCCAAGGCTGCGGCTAGATATTGACCCGAGGAATCGATTGCCGCCCTTATTTTGGCGATCAGACGAACCCTTGAGGTACTTTTGACGCCCCTTCTTTTAAGGGCCGATTAAGGGGTAAGGGGTAAGAGCTAGGGCTAAATAAAGGTATATTCTTGCTCCCGTCCCCCAATGAGTATAGTTTTGAAGCGATTCTGAATCCGACGCTGTATCGTTGCGTGTTGCTGACGCTAATTTCACGGACATCATAAAGTGACCTTGATTAGATGACGAAGCACTCTGGTGAAAGATTTATGTAATATATTTAATGGATAACCTTCTGTTCAAAGTTCTAGAAATTGCCAAAAGTTAC